>NC_134702.1:249417590-249717590 GCF_043290135.1 Rhipicephalus microplus
CATAAATTAAGCTCATGTGGTATACGAGGAATTGCACACGACCTATTGAAAAGCTATTTAGCAAACCGATAGCCATTTGTGAGCATAATTACAGTGCAATCAGATTACGTCGTGGTCGAGAAAGGAAATCCACAGGGATCTATTCTTGGTTCCCTCCTATTATTAATTTATATTGATGATCTTTGCCACATTTTAGATCGCCCCAAACTAGTAATGTACACGGACGACACAAACATTTTTGAGGGTTCTTCACTTGTTGACCTTGAAGGGAACGTGAATGTTTTTTTAATCGACTCTCGTCATAGTGGAAACTTAATAAGTTGTGCTTAAACGCAAATAAGACCAAGTATATGCTGTTTGCCCCCGTGAATAATCCAAGAATTTTTAATATGAGTATTACTTACCAGGGCCACTTATTAAAACAAGTTGCTTATACAGGTTAAATTCTGTTATACCACTGTTGCTAAAAACATCCTTTATTATACTGTCTTCTACTCACAACTTTCTTACTGCGTGCTTGTGTGGGGAACTACAACACTAACGAACTATTCTAAATTGGTTATACGACAAAAGAGGGTTCTAATAATCTTTGAAGATTTTTGTGGCCCTATGCGTGACTTGTGGACAGAAGCGCTATTTTCGAAATATCGCGTGCTAACGCAAGCGAGTTATTTCAGTACATAAACCGCAATATACTCTATCATTAGCTGGATTCTCATGGTTCTCTGTACAATTTTCCTACTTACGCCAGAAGGACTCCGAAGACTTGAATTATTTACGGCGACAACACTCATCGCTTCAGATACCTTCGTTTTAAAATAAGAATCGACAGCCTCCTAGTTATAAATTGTACAGTTTCAAGCATACGATCAGGATGGTAACATTTTCTTGACGATCGTTCTATGTTTCCTCTTTGCCTAAGTAGTATCTGATGCTTTTTATGTTAGTGTTCTTTTTCCTAGGCTTCCCTGTGTATATTGTTACTTTTGTATATCTTTTGCAATAGCAATAAGAAATCGCAACTCATGTCTAATTGGTATGTAAAACATTTCGATTGTTATGTATAGATTTGCTCGCTAGAAATAACACTTTATTACTGTTGTATGTATTACAGTATTCACACACGTACCTTTATTATTATCGTATGTTTTAGTATTTTTCATCTGTATCCTGCAAAATTCTCAAGGCAGCTGGTCTGCGTCACTGCATTTGGGGCAAAGGCCCTTAGTCAGGCTTTTAGACTTTTGCCTTCCCTCCATTTTTGTACAGGCACAGAAATAAACAAATAAATAAAGAATGAAAGAAAGAAAATCAGTCTTAACACATTGGATCAGCATACTCTCCATCTCGCAAATTTGACCCACGTCCTGGTTTTCCATCGCTTGGCTCTTTCGTCGCTCACAAAGCTCACCTCACGCTTCACACACCCAGTACGGTCGGGACAGAGCTGCGGAACTCGGAAGATACGCAGCCATGCCCTGCGGTTTCTATCCAGATTCCTTCATCAGAACAGCTCATCTTGTTAGTTACACGGAAAGACGGGCATTCAGAACTAAATCTGACAAAACCACGCCTGTCGCGGTATCACTGTCCAGTGCAAAGCCATCTGAAAGTCAAAACACAGAAGGCCCGAAAGCACCAACTCTCACAGGATGTCGGGTGCTAGAAGCCTCCGTAATGAACGGTGCCGCAGATTCCAATGATATTCCCCCAGTCAAGTCTGTTCTGGTATTCTCACTGCATGAAAAGCTTTGCAACAGCTACCAAGTGAGCACGGCGTCAAGTTGCCAACAAAAACATTGCGTTTTTCAAGAAGGGCTGCCACCTCAGCATTTTTCGCAACACCGGCAAGACAAGCACAAGAAAAATCTATGAGGTTAATAAGCGACATGCTATCCGACATGGACAACCACATTCATCGAAAGACCGTTCGCAGCTCAAGGAACGCCATTTGCAAGAGACTCAAGTAAAGCTTCGAGAAACTCAAGATGTCTCCCTCGAGAGAAAGAGCACATCTTATTCACGTCATTTTCCCGAAAAGAAGCATCGCACAAGTTTTCTCCAGCGCAGATCAAGACGGAGCCTACGATCAAAGCGATTGAAACAGCCGGAGACAAAACAGAAACGGCGCTAAACCAAACCCTGTTTTAAATGCGAAGCATTTTTTAGCGAATTTCTATCTATCTATCTATCTATCTATCTATCTATCTATCTATCTATCTATCTATCTATCTATCTATCTATCTATCTATCTATCTATCTATCTATCTATCTATCTATCTATCTATATGGCCGCTTACGAATTTTAGCTCTACTAGCCATTTCGAATATGGTGTCCATACTAAACTTGGTGCAGCATAACATGACTGTATGAAAAACGTGTCTAATTTGTCATAACATGAAAATCATGACATGTTTCTCGTGAATGTCATGATTTACATTTCATGGTCCTGCAGCTTATGTGGCGGTTTTGTTCACATGGCGTGTTGCCAAAAATGGTATGGTATGACATGATTGCATGGCGAACACAAGTGAGAGACCTAAACATGAAAATCATAACCTGCGTGTCATGTAACAACATGGCTACATGCCACACTCAGGATGTGCTCGCGGCCGTTTCGCTAGCTACACAGAAGGCTATTTTCGTATTACGTGACTTCAATGAATGACGAATGTATGTGATTGGTGCAAACATGATAATCAAGAGATGTGTGTCATGTGAGAACATGACTATACGCCACATGTCAAGGCGCCAATACATTTCGACTTGACGTGGTGTGGGTGTTCGCCGGCGTTGCCACACTAGGCGCCGGTCCTGCCATATATTAACAGGCGCGCGTCGCGCTGCGTTCAATTCAATTCAATTCTTTATTTGCAAAACTGTAAAAAACATACAGAAATATCACGACTGGTTGGACCCATAGCCAAGGGCTAGTTGGGGGTCCAAAAAATAAATAACTAAGGGTTCCATGTACGAAAAAGATATATCACACGCATACAGATAGTTATCGTGCATCCTTAATTTGCACGAGAGAAACAAAGGGAGAGCGAAAGTGTCGGTAAGTGCACGATTGTTTTTAACAGCTCTAACTTACCAAAACATTAGTAAACAAAGCAGATTGTTGCATTATTATGAAGGTTAAAATATGCATGGCTGATACCGAAAAACAAAAAACCAAATCACTGGGTGACAATGGTATTTTTTTTACCGATTTCACAAGTTTCTGGCATACACACATGCATACTCACACGCATATAAATTAAATCATAATTTTTTTCGTTGATAAACATTGTTCAGTGTAAGTAAGTATTTCTTGAGCACTCATGAAAAATTATACGATTGTTTTATTTCTGCTGGTAGTTTATTCCAAATTTTTGGTCCTGAAAACTGCAGCAAACGTTGTCCGTAAGTTTTCTTAGTTGGAGAAAGATTGAAATTTTGATATATTTGATTTCTGGTTACACGAGAGGATGTGCAAATTAAAGAAACATGAAAAGGCAGGTTGTTGTTGACGACATTGAAAACACACGTGGCAATTTTTATTTCGTGTACCTTATCATAAGGCAAAATATTCATTTTCATAAACAAAGGCAGACTAGGCTCATTGTAGCAAGATTAGGTATTATTCTCAGTGCTCGTTTTTAAAGTTTGCCAACAGGTTCAAGAAACGTTTTATATGTCATACCACATGATTCATTACAGTATGAGATGTGGCTGTGAATGAATGAGAAATATAAAGTACGCAGAGTATTGGTGTCAAGATGATGACGTGCTTGTGAAAGTGCGTAGCATTCCGAGGAGCGCTTTGTACAAACTGCGTTTATTTGCTTTTGCCAGTGCAGATCTTTATCAAATATCACGCCAAGGTATTTAAATGAGCTGGCTTAGTCTAGACGAAATTCGTTTATTCGCAAATATAGTGATTTAGGAGGCACGAGATTGTTGTGTGGTCGAAACACTACATATTTATTTTTTTTTAACGTTTATAGTAAGTTTGTTCTTCACGAACCATTCAGTTGCTTTTTTAAACTCTTTGTTTGCTTTAGTTTGCAGATCTTGAGTGTTGTCCACTGTTATAACAATACAAGTGTCATTGGCGCACATAATAACTTCACTCGTGTCTAAAATTTGTGGGACGTGATTAATATATAATAAAATAAAAGTAGCCCTAAGACGGATCCTTGAGGTACTCCAGTGCGCATATATTTTGGTAATGACGTACTATCGTTCACTTTAGCCACATTATTTACATTATTACATTATTTTGCAAAGATACATTGTTTTTTTTTAAGTTATCGTCAACACTGCTGATGAAGTAGTGTGATTTGGGCGGAAACCATGTTGCTGTGAGCGCATAACCTGATATTTTGGAATGAATTTGTCGAACCAGCTGATCAGACTTTTTTCAAATATAATATTAATGGTACTGAGCAAGGATATTGGCCGGTAATTAGAAGGGTCATTGTGGTCTCCGTCTTTGTAGATAGGGACAACATTAGCAATCTTCAGCCGAGATGGATATCTGGAGCAGCTGACGGAGTGATTGAACAAGTGGCATAATACTGCTCCTAATACATCTAAATTTTTTTTCATCATACGAATAGGAATGACGTCTAGTCCAGAAGCTTTAAAGGTAGACATTTTAATAATTGCTGATAATATGTCTTCAGGCTGAATGTTATACATAACGAAGGAGTTGGGCAGAGGGCTCTGCGATACAGAAATTTTGTCCGAGTCATTACATTTTTTGGCCAGTGATGGATCTATACCTGCGAAATATGCGTTGAAACTTTCTACAACGTCTTCATCAATGGTTTCGGGACGCACAGTTTGCCCAATGTTTACCTAAAATTTCGTTTATAATTTTTTACAGTTTTGTGGTGTTGCCAGCGGTTTGTCTAATTAGTTGAGTATAATACTGCCTTTGGCGCGATCGAATCATAGCGACAGACTTATTCCACTGAGCTTTAAATTGATGTAAGTAGTAGGGATTGTCTTTGTTATGGCGCCATTTGTCGTGCCAGAATTCTTCGGCCTTGAGTGTTTGAAGTATCTGTTTAGTCATCCAAGGGCACATATGTTTATCATGGTGGCTTTTCTTTACCTTGCGATTACTGCTTTCCATAGCGTTTTGTAGGTATTTCATTAGGTTATCAGTTTCGATGTGTATGTCCTCATTGTGTATTTCATTGTATTAAATGCCACAAATTCCTTGGCGTAAAATCTTGTAATCTATTTTGGTTACGATGTTACTTTTTGTTTTCATGGTACCCGTAATGGAACCGAAAACAGCAAATATAGGTATGTGATCAGAGATTGGCTTTAAGTAAACGCCTCCGGTGACCCCCATGTCCAGATTTGTCTGTGCGTGGTCGATAAAAGACGTCGATACCTCAGTTATACGCTTGGGTGTCGTAATTAAGTTATGGTAGTTGTAAGACTGCAACAAAAAGCCATAATCACTGTCACGTTGTATTTGTTTATGTTCGTGTCACCTACTATATTCACTGTGGTATATTGGTGCCCCGACAAAACGCAGAATAATGCTTACTATTTTTAAAAAAATACTACTGTGATACTACTGCTCGGAGGGTGATAAATTACACCAATAATGACGTCATACTCAAGGCGAATAAAAAGGGATTCAATGTCATTGCAACTATATGTGGCCGTTTCGATTGTGCGACAGGCTATGTTATCTTTAACGAACAAAGCAACCCCGCCCCCCTCCCCATGTTAACGTGAAAGCCGCGCATTTGATTCTGTTCTGTAACTTGGAAAACAGAAAGTTTCATCTTTGCGCAACCACGTCTCAGTTGTTGCAGTGACATTGAACGAATGCTCATGCTGCGGCAGGAATGCAGAAAGCAAACCCCTATTTTAAATAATACTCCGGATGTTGCAATATAAAACTTTTGTAGTCTTTGCTCTACAATGATTATCAACCTCTTTTATTGTGTAAGCTATTTTGAAGGAATGTGGTATAGGCTATGGAAAAAAATACTGATACTATTAGCTATAAATCCTCTTCACCTATTAGATGAACTCTTCTTGAATTCTAAAATTTCCGTAGAAGCATTTTTCCGTCAGAGACCCATGCAAATATCCATCCTTTTTCCCGCTTCTGTTGGATTGCGTTTCCAAGGAGAATTTTTCTTTCAGGGCATAGGTGTTCATTAATGTAGACTGGGTCGCTATTCCGAAAACCTAGCATGACAGTGTTCAGTCGTTTTTTTTAACTTCCTTCAGTATTTTGTCACGAACTGATCTGGATGTGAACTTCACTACTACGTTTGGGGGCGTATTGCCCTTTGACGGGACACGGTGAGCCACGTAAATGTCACCGTCAGATAGTTCTCAAGTCTAAGGCTCTTTATTTCAGTTTGGTAATCTTCAAAGCTTTCGTTCATCTACCCGACATATTGCCTGATGGAAGAGAGGTCAGCTTTCATTAAGTTATTCGTCGCATCCATCTTGTTCATCTCCGTTTTCAGGTTTTTGGTAGCTTCAACAAATTCAGAGGTCATCTCAATAAGTACCATTGATTGATTGATTTGTGGGGTTTAACGTCCCAAAACCACCATATGATTATGAGAGACGCCGTAGTGGAGGGCTCCGGAAATTTCGACCACCTGGGGTTCTTTAACGTGCACCCAAATCTGAGCACACGGGCCTACAACATTTCCGCCTCCATCGGAAATGCAGCCACCGCAGCCGGGAATCGAACCCGCGACCTGCGGGTCAGCAGCCGAGTACCTTAGCCACTAGACCACCGCGGCGGGGCAAGTACCATTGATATCTCTTTAATGCTAGCTGGTGCCTTTTCAGCCAAGGCTTTAGAAACATCCAACAGAGTGTCAGGTTTGCCAGAAGCTATTTCAGTGGTTATCTAGACACACTTGCGAAATTCACAACATAAATGATCATATGCCACAGAACACACTAGGGTACACTGTGGCAGCAGTTACAGCGAAAACTTCTAAGAAGATTATGAGTGTAAGAGAATAGTAGGCCAACCTGTAATATGAAGCAGGAACCGTTTAGCGGATGTGAAGTTGATGCTGTCACCGCTGACTAATGTCTTATCCCGGGAGCATTGCTGTCTTTTTAGGCTGCTTCGTTGGTCACGAGGTGCCGAATTCAGCGAAGCCTGAGTGGGAGCGAACATTTTTGTGCAGTGATCCTGCTCTTGTAGCTCATAACCTTTATCGTGGACCAGTTCACACAGCAATGCTGATGCGGTTCTCGTACCCTGGTCATCTGTAGGTCTGTAATATGAAGCAGGAATCATTTAGCGGATGTGCAGTCGATGCTGTCACTGCTGCCTAATGTCGCATCCCGGGAGCATTGCTGTCTTTACAGGCTGCTTCGTTGGTCACGAGGTGCTGAATCCAGTGACGCCTGAGCAGGAGCGATCAGACTTGCGCAGTGATCCTGCTCTTGTAGCTCGTCACCTTTATCGTGGACCAGTTCACACAGCGATGCTGATGTGGTTTTCGTACCCTGGTCGTCTGTAGATCTGTAATATGAAACAGGAATTGTTTAGCGGATGTGCAGTCGATGCTGTCACTGCTGCCTAATGCTTTGACGCATGCGTGTTTCAGCACGTCCGGCGTCTTTCCGCTACTTAATAAGGAGACGCAGTGTTGTCTCGGTAACACATCAGCGCGAAACGCAGCATGTCGCATTTTGAGCCGGTTGCCGTCGGGCTGTGCCGACGGGCGCTAGTAGCACCGGTCGTGCCCGGCATCCGACTAGAGTACTCGTTTTTTGGCTAAAGTAGCGTCGCTGTGTCCAGCGTGCACGCGCGTCAACGCAACAATTGAGTATAATGAGCCCTTCACGAAGCACTCGCGGTCGTTTTGCTAGCTCCACATATACAAAACTTGGTGTTACGTGATGTCAATGAATGAGGAATGTATATGACTGGTGCAAACATGACAATCCTGACACGCGTGTCATGTAAGAACGTGACATTACACCACACTCATAGCCTGCTCGTGGCCGTTTCGCTAGCTTCGCATATACTAAATTTGATATCACGTGACGTGACGAATGTGAACGACACATCCATGCATGATAATCATGACATGGACGTCATGTAGGGCATTCGTGTGATGATTTTAAAGTGACATATTAACCTTTTTTGGTCGGCTTCGCATATCATCGATTCCTACTGTACGTGGTATCTGAAAGTTTTTCAAAAAAAAGCAGGCATCACCCCGTTAGCCAACAATGGCGCCAACTGGCAGTGCCCCGTGCGTACCAATCACAACAAAGAACACGACGTGTGCGAAACACGAGCCATGAGTGTACCTAGGCGTTCCACCCTTGTTTTCCTCGCAAGAATTGCTGCGACAGCATCATTTCCTGCTTTCAAGCCGTACTTCTGTTGGCCAGTGTGCAACAGTCAGCCTCGCCCACCAGAACACCAGCGCGTACTGACTTCTGTACTCTCCTGTGAAGCTGTAGTGTGTTTACGAAACTTTGCTGGGAGATGAAACGATTTCCCCTTTCGACAGGGTTCACTTATAAGCCGGTTATGTCAAGTTTTTCTTCCTGTTCATCTGACGTGACTTCTTTCGGGGAGAGGGGGAATCCTGTAACGTATGAAGGCAGGCATGGTTGGTAGAGGCTGAGAAGGAGGAAGTGACAATGGAATAAACATGGAGTATGAGCAAGGGCACGTCTCCTATTCATCGTAGTTATATATATATATATATATATATATATGTTTAAATTAAACAACAACAAATAGAAGTAAAGGAGGAAGAAACGTTAGAAAGAAGCAAGAGCGTCCCGCCGCGTTGCATTGATATAAATATGTATATATATATATATATAGATATATCAATGCAAAGCGGCGGGGCGCTCTTGCTTCTTTCTACTGTTTCTTCCTCCTTTACTTCTATTTGTTGTTGTTTTTGTAGTTAACAGTTTCTTTTGCCCCCTTTTCTCCTGCCTAGAGATGCTATAAGAGGACACGAAATTGTGTAAATACTGTTCTGCCTTAAAAAAGACGGGGCTCTTGTCGAACCGTCTGCTGTACAAAGAAGTCGTTATCTGATAGTGCATCTAATTTTATACTTATAAACATATGGCAACCAAAGTTATTCTGATAATATATATATATATATATATATATATATATATATATATATATATATATATATATATATATATATATATATAGAGAGAGAGAGAGAGAGAGAGAGAGAAGAGCCGCAACTTAGCGGTTGTCTTAGTTTTATTGGTGGACTAGTCTTCGTCAGAGTTTGTGAGTCACAAACCTTGACGAAGTCTGGTTCACTGGTCGAAACCGTTGGTAATAAAATGAAGACAACCGCTAAGTTGCGTCTCTTTTCTTCACAAGTACGTTTGACCCAAAAACGTAAGTATATATATATATATATATATATTTATATATATATATATATATATTCTTTTTACAGCTCATCTGGTTGTATGATTTGTAACGTATTGTCATGTTGTGCCATGTGTCTAGGGTTGCTAATTCTCTTTTTATATTCCCAGCCACTGTGAACTGTTTCTATCGCAGATGACAGAGCTAAAGAGATGGATGACTGAGATGAACCTGAACTTCCTGTACACGAGAAGACTTGAGAGTGTCAATCCGGTTGACATAATGGTCCGTGGCTCCCTTGACTTGGGCGTGGAAGCCATTATTTCCATTTATACCCTGGACATGGGATTCGACCCTGACTACGAAAAAAGACCAATAGAGGTGCGCAAACGAATTGTCGTTTTTCGTAAGAACAGAAAGCGGCGTTAATAAGTGCGCTTGTTACATAAACGCGAGGATGTATTGTGGCGGTGAGGTATAATAATAGTTCTTCCCTGTTGTATTTCACAAGTGAAAATTAGTACCGTGCGTTCTCCTTTTATTTCACATTGCAACGGTAGTGATGAAATAATTCGGCAATTATTACTTTCGCTTGAACAATACTCTCATGAAGTGGCTTATGCGCGAATCGGTCATTCTTCAATACAAGTTGTTGATAGCGCCGAATTAGCTCATAAAAAGATGACTTTTATGAAAAGGCCTATTCACGCACTGTGATTTCACAAAGACTGTGCTAATTTCACGCACTTATGCATGTACTTAAAAGTATGAAAAAGGGCTTCCTCACTGCATCTGCAATTGAAAGGCGATTACCTGTGCACACGGCAATTTAAATCTGTGGCAACCTTGTCAGAACAAAGACTCGAAGTGAAAGAACTTCGCAGAAAAAGAATTCCTCAGAACACCGTAGCTCATATTTGTGCAACCTAAAGATAATACGCTATGTTGATAACAAAAGGTATATACGGTATGCAATAGGTATATACGCACGTGCTGCTCACGAGCCCAGGCTCTGAATCACAGCTTGGCAGAATTTTTTTCTAAATTATGATGGAATTGTGAAAATAAAGCTCTATATAAATTTCAGGCAGTGGAGTTTACAAACTCAACTTATTCTAGTTTTTTAATAATGACGCTGCATAGAATATCCCCTAGCCTACCACTTATATGAGTTTTCCGCGTCATTCTCGCTGTTGTTCTTAGAAATTTGACTTTGATATTTAGTAATTCTGGCCTTAGTATTATGAGAGTCAGCTTGTTTCATTTTTTTTATGCGGCAGAGATGCCTTCTTCTCTAGAAAAGTTAGGGCACTGGGCCGTCACTTTGCTTTGCTAAACCTTAATAAAAGCAGCAACTTCTGTAAAAAGGCAAAAAGTAACATTTATTGCCTCTGCTATAACTTTTTAAATGTCGAGAGTATGATGAAAAATTACTGCAAATTATTGGAAGGTCCTCTACTAGAAAATGACAAAACCGTAGACTGAGAATACACCTTGTTATTTTGGGGGAGCTTATCAGAATTGCGCCAAAACATGCTCTGCGTAAAAAGTGTTGAGATAGGTGGCAAGTATTTTACAAATTATGGCGAGAAAATAGTGCAATTATCATTAAATAATCTTAAAGTTTCAGTGCTTAAAGTTTCCAATAAATAACGATGACAATGTGAAGATAGCATTCAAGATTCATATACTCTACCTGTTTATGTGAATTAGCGAAATTGTTGTATTATCTAATCCATGCTATGAGCCGTGTATAGGATATTATAAAATTTATAATTTTAGGCAGCAGTAAATGCCAGAGAGTCGTTACAAAAAATTACATTTCCAAACGTTGTGAAAATTTCAAGAAACTAATAACGGCTTGAAAGGCAAATATTGGGTCACACTAAAATAAAAGTAGCGTTGATGTGTTGGACTTGTACTGCCATACAAGGTCTCCCAGCCTATTTGTGCCGATACACATTAACAACTTGCCGACACATTCTAGGACGACGCCATCAAAGGCTCGTTACTAGCGGCTGAAACGAGTCAATCTATTTCTTTTCTATTGAGTGCTTTAGCTGGCGAGATAGTTTATTCCCTTGCGAAAAGAAGAAAATAACCTACAAATTCAAAGATAAACCTAAGAATGCGACAAAAAACACCGCAGCCCCCCCCCCCCATAGGTCCCTCCTGACAAAAACGGTGCGTGGTCCGCAAAAGGGTTCGTTTAGACACTTTTCTTTTCATCTGTGAGGTGCTAATGTACTTCCATAAACCAAAGATACGTGATTAATTCAAAATTTAAAAAAAATCAAGCATATCTACGCAGTCAATGATGAATAGTAGAGCGAAGCATTCGTCTGGAAGTATGTACGTACCGATGAACGGACGGATGGATGAACGGACAGAAGCACGAACGCACGAAACCATGGACGGACCGATGGACGCACTGACAAAAGCGACAATCGCCGTACGGGTGGGAGCACAGATGAACAGATGGCTGGACGCAAGAACGTACTCCCGGAAAGACTATAGAAAGAACGGACGGAAGCACACACAGATTCACGGATGGACGGCCGGACGCACGGATGGACGAGAAGACAGACGGACGGACGGAAGCATGAACGGACAGATATACGAACGGACGGATAGATGAACGGATGGAGAGAAGCACAGATGTAAGCATGGACGGATGGATGGACGTACGGAACCATGGACGAACACACAGGCGGACGGACGGGAAAGCACAGACAGATAGACACAAGGACGGACGGACGAACGCTTTGCCCCAGTCATCATCCACTGCGCAGAGACGCCGTGAAAACGACTACAGTTCTTTAAATACATTATTCTCAAGTATGAATGGATGGCTGTATCCGACTGTGCCCTTAAGATCTGGTGGTGGCACCCGCCACCAAGCCATATTGTCAAGTACTATTTTTATGTGTTTAGGGATGGAATTTCACTCACGCCTCGATTGTAGCGATCAATGGGTTAGCATCCTCCTTGATATTTCTACATGTTTAAGGTCCATTTCGCTTTCACTACCTTTAGACTTCAAAGCTTTGAAAAATTCCGCACAGTCATCTGGGACTATAGAGCGGAGCTTTTTACAGAACAATATCGAATGTTCAGCCGTTTCCTCCTCCTCTTCACACGAACTACATACCGTGTCTGTGCCTTCGTGTTTTGCTCGGTCTGCAATACTCCCGTTCTGAGAGAACAGCAGAGTACTACCTCTAGAATTATCCTAGATCGTTTCCTTCGCAATATCTTGCTTGAAAGTTTAGTAGGTCTCCAACGACGATTTCGCAAGTATTACAATCTTTCACATGTCCCTCTACATTTCCTTAACCTTCTTCTTAACCGATGTTTTCTTTTGGCTTGGTATTCTGCTGTTGTATGAATACTTGCTTCACATTTTTGAGTTCGCTTCCTCCATTAAGTATCGACATTCTTCATGTACAAGTAAGTGAAAACGTTCCTAGGCCAACGCTTCTCTCCCATATTTCTCAATCGCTCCTCAAAATATATCTTGGTCCTAGCTTCCCTGAACTCGAACAATGTTTATACCATGTAACCCTGTACCCCTCGATTTGAGGTATTTCCGCACGGTACCAAAGCAAGTCTACCTATTCCACGTTGTTCAATTCCCATTCTTGCTTCAACCTTTGATTCCATGCACAAGACCTATCCAAATGCGAAGCCCGGGATCATGACACCTTTTCAAATTCCTCTTAAAAGGTCATGGCTAATTAGTTTCACAGTGCCCTATTTTTCATTACAGCTGCGTTGCTTTTACCTTTAGTAGTTACGAATCTATCGTGCTTCTTTTGGTACTCAACCCCATTCTTTATTCATACGCCCACATATTTGTATTATCCACTATTTATAGTGTGACCTCCTCTATCTTAGGCTCACTGCCTGCGTTATCATTTAAAATTATGACTGCCAATTCTTCCGTACTGAAATTTAAATCTAACCTATCTTTCTTATTACCGCAGATGTCTACTAACACCTGCAAATCTGTCTTGTTGCCGCCTATTGATACTATGTCATCTGCTGACATCAATGCTGGTAATGACTGTTCAACGTGTTTTTCTTGCTTGGCAAAAGAGGGGCTGAAGTGGCGTCGACACCTTTCTAATTTGGCTTCTAGTCCTTGTAGATACACCTTAAATAACAAAGGTGACAAGGGACACCCCTGTCAAAGCCCGCGTTGTGTCACTATAGGTATATGTCTGTAGTCTTTTTTTCACTATCTGCATCACCAGCCTGAAAACTACTCATGGTAATGCTATAGGGTGGTAGTAGTTTATGTCGGCTTTGTCCCCCTTTCTTTTATAGATCACGCTCATCCTGCTTAGTTTTCTCCCCTTGAGGGCTTCACGATACATTATTGCTTTTCTTGCTGCCTCTCTTAATGTTTGTTTAGAGTTCGGTCCTAGTTTCTCTATTAGCTTAACTCTAATGCCGTCTGGGCCTGTTTCTGTGCTATTAAGAACCCTTTTTCTTGCCGTTTTTCACTCTCGCTGTTCCCGTGGAGCTACTGCGCTAGTTGGTCCATTCTCGTCTGGTATGGTGCACGCAGCGCTTTCTTGGGGATGAAAATTTTCTGTCGACATCGTTCTTATATATAACATTGTCTCATCCCCTACTATCCTAATTCCTTCACCTGTAGTTATAATTATCTGTTCCATGCTTTTATTATTAGCATTACTTAGAGCAATGAGATGGTTTCAGAACTTTTCAGCTGCCTTTTAATCTTTTTCTTTACTTGCACCGTCTATTCTATTGCGTCCCCTTCTAAACTTTTCACTTTTAAGAATGGACGCTTCTCTTCTACAGCACAAAAGGTTATCCTATTATCTTTTGAGTTCATCTTTTGGTTCGACCCTCTGTTTAGCATACCTTTGTTTCCTGGAGGCTTCCTGGGGTCTTTCTATGGCTCTGTGAACTTCCTAACCTTACCAGCTCTTGCGTGTGTGTCTCCTTCTCTTGGTCGATTTGACTCGTACATTAGCAAGCTCTTACTCAATCAAGTTAGATTTGTGTACGTCTGCTCTGTTTTAGTATCTTCAATGACTATTTCCTCAATCTCTTTGGTTGCTATTTTTCTCTGCCTTTCTGAGTAAATATTACCTTGTGGTTGCTCATATTTTTTTCCTTCCCACTTTCATTTCTCTTCTAAAACATAGCTTCATACGTTTGTGATCACTACCTTAGCTTCTGGACCCCTATTTATATTTGTTCATCACCCTTAGCCGATCACACATTTTATGTGACATCATTGCACAATCTATCGTCGACTGCAGCCTTCCCATTTCCAATAATATCTGCCCTTCGCACTTCTCGCTACAGTCTCAAACAAATAAATCATGCCTTTCACGTTTATTCATTAGCATTCTGCCTCTTGGATCAGTATATTCATGCATGTCTATGTGCGCATTCATATCTTCTAATTTATTCTTAGCACTCGTCTCTTAGTTCATCAATGTAATTTCCTCTGCACTGCCCGATTATTCATTTTATTCTCTGTATTTTGTCCCTGTCCACAAGTATGCAAAATATCTTCAACTTTCCCTTTTAGCCATAAATGTTCCGCTACAAATATAAAACGTATGAAAACAATGCCATCTATTAAGCAACTCGTAAACTAGAGTTGGCTACTAACTACTACTACGACCACAAAGGAGGAAATGACCCACGACCTAAGGAGCTTTGCCCCAAAAAATATAAACGCCTGGCTTGACCGTTCCCGCACCTGTGCACGCTAACTTGGCTTATTGCGACCGACGGCATGTGACCCAGTGAGCCGTCGCTTAAACTGCAACAAGGCTGCGAAAAACGTGAAGGGTCTCTGATGGCACACCTTCTACTTTTGGCCACGTCAGCGAGCAACGCTGCGACTGCTTTCGCTTAAAACCGCGAGGGAAGCATATCGTTTGTACTCGACACAATATGGAGCACTATGATACGAGCGTGCTATCAGGATTCGGCGTACAACATTGACGGATATTTCGAGAATTTTCAACAAGCAGAAAAACACTAATGGTTAGTTGACAGGAGTTGTAAAGCTACCGAAGCTGTGTTTTGCAAGCTCGGTTATCACTTTATTAGTGAAATTTTCCGACTTAATTCACTGTTTGAAACAATAGGTGTTTTTCAGTGCTTAAGATAATTGCAAAATGTATTATTCTAGTAAATTATTCTTTCTTCAAGTATACCTGCACTACTTGAAGGCATCATTGCAGAAGAGAAATACACAGGGAAGCATATTGTTACATGAGAAGAAGTACTATAAAAACAAGATGACCATGCAGCTCACTAAGCAGCACTGAGTGGGCTGAGGCCTCGTGCTCTCCAAGGAGCTGTCGCATTTGGTGTGGTAGTTTGGAGGGGCAGCTGTCACAAAGGTTCCCCTCTGCAAGGATCTGTTGGAGACGCAGAATGAAAATCAATGCCAGCAGAAAACGCGAGCCTTTTTTGCTTCAAGTGCCACCGCCAAGCACCGTTTTTATTTTGTTCCATCTGCTGTCGTGCGCTCTCCGTTTCGCGCGCCGTCCAATCGAGGGTGCTACAGGGCTCCCCGTGTAGACAAAAAGTCGAAATGTGACATGTTTCGGGCAGTCCAACGAGAGGTCAAGCGTAGATGATATGCTATCTATAGCGGTTTCCTGGTATGCCGGCTTACGTCAGTCCAAGCTGCTTGTTTCTACTCGACCATTTTGCAGAAGTGTGGCAGTTTTTTGGGTGCATTTAAAGACGAGGAACGGTGCGTTATAGGCTGGCGTTAAAGCGGGTTGACCATGTCGTGGCGCACGAAAACATGTGTGGAAGTGGCCAGATCAGGATGGAAATACATTTCCCTGTGATCGGAAGGTCGGGGTGGAGTGGGTTTTGCACGCAATTCAGGAGACGTCGTAGGAATTCTTGTGGCAAAACTGGTTGTTGCTTTGAGATTAAGAAGTGTACAGGGACCCACAAAGAACCTCCATACACCAACTCTGCTGCGGATCACAGTAGATCCGCCCAAATAAGGCTCCTTATACCTAGAAGCACCAGCGGCAAGGCATCGACACAGGTGGCTCTATGGAGGCGGATGGTCAAGGTGGTATTCAATTGACAGTGAAAGCGTTCCACCGTGTCATTGGCACGCGGATGATGAGCAATGGTACGGCAATGTCTTGCTTCGAGGATGCGATTAAGGAAATTGAACAGCGTGGACTTGAATTAACGGCCATGGTCTCTCGTCACGGCGTCAAGACAGCCGAAACGAGATACCCACGTAGAAATTAAAGCGTGGACAACTGTCTCAGCGCCGATATCTTGAATGGAAACAGCCTTTCGCCAGCGTGTGAAACGATTGACCATAGTGATTAAAGAACGAAAGCCTCGAGACACTAGTAGAGGGCCCACAATGTCTAGATATACATGGTTGAAGCGACGTCTGGGTGGAAGGAATGCTTGGGCAGGCGTCTTGTTATAACGGGAGAAATTTGCCATCTGTCAGGGCAGGCAATGTGCCTCCAATCCCGCACATCCCCATTGATTTCAGGCCAGACATAGCGCTGGTTGAGAATACGTTGTGTAGCCCGAATGCCAGGGGGAAAGATGTCAGGTAAGGATCAGAAAACGGTGTGACCTAATCAAGCGGGAGTGAAAGAGCGGGGAATTCAAGCTGACACATCACACAACAATGGCTCAGATAAGAATGTTTGCGGCACCAGGCGTAGTCGCAGGGCACGAGTGTTCTCTCAAAAAGCGAAGAGCTCTTCATTGTTCTGCGGCGCGGCGGAAATCAGGCCCAGTCGATGACTAGAGATGGAGAGTCAACCACGGCTATATGAGAAAGAGCATCCGTGGTGGTGTTGTCAGCGCCTTCGATGCGATTGATATCAGTCGTGAATCCTGAGGTATAAGCGAGATGAAAGAGTTCACGGAGCACGTACTTGGACGAGTTTGTGTAGAAAACATACGCCAGTGGCTTATGATCAGTCAGCACGTAAAACGAGCGTCGTCCCCGAAAAATGACGAATGTGCTGTATCATGAAGTGAATGGCTAGTAACTCCAAACTGAAGACGCTGTAGTGGTTGTCAGCTGGAAGTAGCTTCCGAGAGTAAAAAAAAAATGACAGCATATCCTCGAACTGAATGATGGAGAGTGGGGCGAAGCATTCGTCTGTCCATTCGTTCTTGCTTCCATCCGTCTGTGTGATCGTCCATGTGTCCAACCCCCCGTCCGTGCGTGCGTCTGTTTGTGCGTCCGTCCCAGCATCCGTCCCTGCGTCAATTTGTGTGTCCATCCATGCATCTGTCTGTGTGTCCGTTTGTCCACCTTTTCTACACTCCAAGTGTCACCATCTCGATTCTTTTCATCACATATTCCTCATATAGACGCACCGCCATCCTGCGGACAGTCCAATGACTAAACAAGAGTGGGGACACGCACACTTTGTTACGACTTGCGCTTCGGGTCTAATTCCCACCTTTAACCACCTTGACTTCATGGTATATACTAGTTCACTCTATTCATAGCACTGCGGCCCAACGCTCGCTAAATCTTTTTAAAACCAAGGAAGTTACACCCAGCGAGTATAACGTAGCAACCTTTTCCTGTCTTATAGTGCTCAATGTTCATGCCAATGGCTGCTAATGGGAAATGAGAGACAGGATAATTCGACTTTTACTTTCTTACGGCTTGCGCTTCGTATCTACTTCCCACCTTTAACCACCTCGAGGTCATTTTTGGTATATACTAGTTAATTCTACTTATGGCACTGCTGCTCAACCCTTCCTATACCTTTCTGAAACTAAGGAGGTTACGCCCAGCGAGTATAACGTAGCAACCCTTTCTTGTCAGATAGTGCTCAATGTACATGCCAATGGGTGCTAATAGGGATCGCAGCGTGCGCGTTAACTAAAAGCCGAATGCTCCTGTCTTTCATTCACCATTAGCAGCCATCGGCATCTATATTTAGCACTATCTTTTATTGTTCAACAACACACAATAGAAATTTCTCTCCGGCCCCACCTTCGAGGTCAAAATGTTATACTTGTTACATGCTACGACGGCTACGAGGGTCAAACGGGTGCCGCTATAAGGAGCTTCACCCCTAAAAGACAAGGGTCTACACTCGGAGTTAGTACACTGCTGAGAGACGGCTCCAACAGTTACGCTTGATGCGTCTACCATCAACCGAGTAGGGGTGCTGTTGCGTGCATGTATAAGAGGCACATCGTTGGCGATCGCTTGCTTGGCGGCAGTAAAGGTTGCTCAGGCTTCTGACGACCAAGGGATGGCAGAGAACGGACAGGCTGTTAGAAGAATGAAGTCGGTGAGTGGTTGAAGCAGTTCTGCGCCGTGTTGTATAAAGGGCATTGAAAATTTTACGAATGCCTGGAATTGGCATTACTGGCGCACTGTTGTAGGCTGAGGAATATTATGGATTGTTTTAACGTGGGACTGGAGAGGGCATATACTTTTTGGTGATATGTGATGGCCCGAAATCTGGAGCTTGGATGCGTTGAAAATACACTTAGAGACGCTCACCACGAGGCCTTACTGCTGCAGGCATTGAAACAGAGCATGGAGATACTGCTCATGCTCTTCAGGCGTTCGGCTGGCGATGAGGAAATCATCAAGATACTTTAACACAGTCGAAAGGCATTGTGTGATCTCAAGAATGAACCGCTGGAAGGTGTGAGCCAAATTGCGCAGCCCTAAAGCCATCTGCACGTATTCAAACAAACCAAAAGGTGTCATGATGGTGGTCGTATGTATGTCGGCGGGCTCGAAGGGAATCTGGTGGTACGCCTCGACAAGGTCCACTTTGATAAAAATGGTCCAGCCATTGAAGCGTGATGTAAAGTTCTGGATGTGAGGTAGCGGATAGCTGTCGTGGACAATCTCGGCGTTCGATGCTTTATAGTCTCCAGAAAGACGCCAGTTATCGGGATTGCACTTTGCCACTAAATGCAGTGGAGAAGTCAAGCGCTTGCCGACGGGCGTGTCATGCCAAGCTGTAGCATGTAGTAAAACTCCCTCTTCGCGATCGCTAAGCGGTATGCGAACGGATGGCGTGGTCGAGTGGTCACTGGTGGACCATGGGTGACGATGTGGTTCGTTATTGCATGTTTAGGTGGCTTCGTGAGATTGCATGGCTTAATTATTCTCGGGAAACTTCTCGAGATTTTTTCCAACGGTGAGGAAGGTTTCATCATGAGGATGGCCATGGGAGCAGTGTCGGACAGGGCCCCAGGGCTGTGTGATGTGATTGTGCGCATTTAAAAAGTGCGCAACTTCATCAGCCAGAAGAAGATGAAGATAACGCTCGGTTGTGCCACGTGTGGGCGTGAACATTTTCGTCCAATGAGGTCCCTCCATGGAGATTTAGGAGAGCCACTGGAGAAGAACAGCGAAGCGATAGGCAGACGTGCCCGAATCGGAACCGATTGAAAAATGTGGCCAGGGCGCGGGAATGGCGGCCAGCAGAGCTTCTGCATCAAGGTCCCAGTGGTCTCGCACCTAGACACAGAGCTTATTCTCGTCACCTGACGTGGGCCAGGCTTGTTCTGGTCTTCTGGCGTTGGCCAAGAAACGTCTCCGGCTTCGTATGCGAGCTGTGGCTGCCGAAGGCCGAAAGGTCACTGACTTCGATCAGCCCGACGCTTCCTGCCGTGCCAGTCAACCACGTAAGCGTCTCAAGCTAATCACCAGTCTTTCCCTTGCTGCACGAGTGCGTATTCACCATTACTCGGTCGCATCAGTTAGAAGCCCCACATCACTGCTGTCATTGTTTGCGTGAGTACGTCCATGTCTTGGTAGCAGAGTCTCCGCTGCAAGCACCGCGTCCCTCTATGTTGTGAGAAGGCGTATTTTCCATCGAAAAGTTATGTCCATGCACTGTTCACGTCTTTAGCTGTTTGTTCTTTTTACTAACCTCTTTATAGTTATGTATGCTGTGTTCTTTGTCTGCTAATTGTCTTTTAGCGGTTTTTTATTATATTGAGTTGTAGGGATTAGGGTGGAAGCAAATGGTCTCGTCTGCTCTTCTCGCCATGATGGTTACGTCATCACTGGTTTTTGCTTTACACGAACCAACACGAGAGTTTGTCCTTTGAACAGCCTCGTGACAGAGTGGAGAGACGAGTCTGACCATTGACGAGGCGGTGATGCCTCACACTGGCGTTGAAGTCCAAGCATGAGAGGAAGTCTGAACCGACGATGAGCTGAACTACGTCTGCGATGACAAAACCCACATAAAATGCGGTGAAGGTCAAGGGTAAGAGATCAAAATTCACATGTCGCTATTGCAGAGGCGCCGGCGGCGCGAAGCGGTTGGCCTGGTGACTGAATGATCAGCCTTTGTCAGGTGCACAAAGCTAACTTCTTCGCCCGTATTTATAAGCAACTTAGCGCAGGATAGCTGGTCTGTTATCATGAAAAGTTGGGTGGGACGAGAAGGCACATCACATTCCGCCGTCAGTGATCTCAGCGAGTGTGATCCAGCCATGAACAGCGGTGTTTTCAAGTTGTGGCTCAGTGTCTGAAACGCCGGTGGTACCAGCACATAGGTGGAGGGCTGAGACTCCGAGATTCTTTTGTGCGTCGAAGAGTTCGATGACTGGAAACAGGCGAATGAGTCTCGGGGAGGACGCTTCGGAGTGTGGCAATTCAGGTGGCGAGTTCATCGATCCTATCTTCAAGTCGTGTTAACGCCGTGTCTGTTGGTGGCTCGGCAGCGTTTAAGGGTGAGGTGGTCACGTCGTGAACCTGTTCATTGAGTTCCACCGGTCGGACAAGGTTTGCCTCACCGGCCGCTGCGACTACGAGACACATTGGCAGAGAAAGACGTTGAAGGAAGAGCTCACAAAGCAGCGTTGAGTGAGCTGAGGCGTCGTGCTTCGCAAAGAGCTGTCACATTCGGCGCGGTCGTTCGGAGAGGCGCCTGTCACCGAGGTCCTCCTCTGCAAACGCGTTCCGATCGCATGAATAGCTCCAGGACCTTCGTCTTCAGGTGCTGATATGGCGTAGTGTCTGAGCGGTTGGAGAGGACGTCGGAAAGCTTACTTGAAACTTCAGCAGGAAGTACTGCGGCATCGTGACAGTAGCGTGGCTTTTCCGAACCGATGCGGTACAGCGAGAATCGCGCCTCAACCTGGTGAAAACAAGTTTGCGGGTTCTGGGGTCAGAAAGATGGGATACGCAGTTGCACCGCCGATACGTCCTGCAGATTGGAGGCTTGTTCAGTTAAGGACGCGTTAGAATCAGTAAATCTCGTCGCCCTAGGCCCTAATTGTAGGAATAAGCCGCAGGGGTGAAAAAAAGATGCACCTTAATAACAATTGACGCCAGCAGGAAAGGCGAGCCTTTTCTTCTTTAACCACTGTCAAGCGCCGTCTTTTTTATTGCGATGGCAATTATATGGACATTCTCGGCTGAATTTCGCCGCCGGCGTTGGCGTCGGCGTCAACGTGAACGTCGGCGTCGTTGTCAAGCATCGTATATGCGTACATATCTATATGTATGAAGACGCAAGAAAGAAAACACCCCAGAAAAGAGCCTCTGGCGAGCGGAATCGAACGTGGAACCTCCGCGTACAGTAGTCGAGGCGTTAATCACTGAACCACCGAGAGGTACCGCCTTCAACGTTCAAACGGCAAGCTGTTTATATCTACTACTTACCGCTATTCGCGGGTATCCTGGGGGAGGAGGAGAGGAACTATTTTGTTTTCAGCATTATCTGCAAGATGGCGCAGTGAGCGCGTGGCGGCTTTCATCTTTAACACATACTTTGGCCCACGTAGGGATTAAGGGGGAGTACGCTCGATTGCCATCCCTTATCTTCCAATGGGGAGAATTGTACGTGTTGCTCGCTTTTCGGTTTCACTGGAACGATTCTGTTGTAGTTACCGGGCGCACAAAGGTCCCTGCAATTGTTGCACAGCCTCCTTTTGCGAAAAGGACGCAATTTTGAAAATCGGCGAAGTAACAATTGAGATGCTTATTCACGTTATTCAGTACCTGTGTGTACGTTTGGTGTGACCTTTGTGTGTGAGAAACGCGGGGCACGTTTCCATCTGCTTGCCATTAGGCACTTGATCTTCACATTTGTAGCTGTTGCGTTCAGTGCTTCGCTTTTGCCGAAAAGCTGTGACTTTTTTTCTTCCGTTTGCTGTCGCGCCCTCTTAGTTTTGCGTACCATCTAAACGAGGGTGCTACAAAGACCAAAACAGTTATTAACCAAAATTCTGGTAAGAGCATGGTAGTATGTGTCTGGAGGATGCTTCACTGTGGCAGTCAATCTACTGTGGAAGCCGACTCAACTGGGATAATGCGTGCGGAAAAAAGGAGTGTTGGTTGGCGTTTGTTCGGAAAAAAACTTTCTCATAATTTTTTCATGGTGGTCACTGCTCCTGTATCATGAATGAAGAAGTGGAAGGTAAAATGTTGACATATTTCACAGAGTAATTCTAATTTAGAGTTTTCCTTCGTGTGGCTAACAAATTTCTTATTAGTCGCAGTGATCTTGGCTCTGAAGTCACAGATGCTACTTAGAAAACCAGATGAGCGGTTCTGTACAAGATCTAGCATATTAGAGCTTTGTTTGTGGCTGCCACGCCACGCATGCACACTCTAAGATAGGTGGGACACTCGAAAAAACGAGTAGGTCTTTGATTTCCGGAGGAGGTAACCGGAAGTCTCACTTAACAACGTTTTGCATTCTGAAGAATGTCACTATGACATACTCAACGTGTTCGGTTCAGGTAAGCATTGATGGAAAGTAAACACCAAGGTATTTATACTCAGTTACTCGAGTTATGTGGTTCGTAACTAATGTATAATCACGCTTCTAGGAATCATGTTTACGAGCAAAAGAGACGCATCTGCACCTACTAGGGTGCAGAGACATACGCCACTTATCACACCACTGCATAATGCTGTCTAATTGGTATGACACATCCTATGCGAGAATTAGCAACACAACTTTGGCCGTCGTGGCGTCAGAAAACTTGCCTGAATATATTGAAAGTCTGAATAAAGACAACTTTTGCAGCACGCATGCTTGACAAAACCAAGGCAGGCATAACTTACAATGCAGAGCTCAAATTATTCTGTTTCTATGTCAATGCGACAATGATACGGTGCAAAACGGAACAGACCACATGAGGCAAAGTGGAGAGCGTAATGCATCCAGCGGCTGCTTCACAACAGAACCTGTCTCCACCAAAACGAAGGGGGCTAAAAAAGTGCGTTACATAGAAGAAGATAAGTCACAATATATTTGCTCTTTCTTTTGGATAACGTATACCACTACAAGATTTTCGGAATCGCCACGCGCATCCCAGGAGGTGTTTAATTGAACACCCCAAGTGATGTTCACAAATCATTTAGAATAAACGCTGTTGACAATCACGTGTGTCTGCGAGAATAAATATCTCAAATCACCATCAAATGGTAAAAGTCATCGTTCTGCGAAAGCTAAGCGCGTTTTCTTTTTGCGCGCAAGAGAGAGCTGAAAGTGCAAACCATTTTTTTTTGTTTTTTTTCCTCATAGATCAACTACAGCAAAGAACAACAACAGTGGTTAAAAGAGAGGAGCCTGAGATTCAGCCGAACGAATGAGAACTACTACGCCATGCTTTTCCTGAAATATGGAGTAGAGCGTGGTCAAGATCTTGTACTCGCTAAGAAAATCTTAGCGTACGAAGAACGACGTGAGTTTGTTTTTTTTTAATCTCTGCAAATGCACAGGTGTGCAAAAAGTGAGCCTGCTACTGCGACAAACACTTTACATAAATAATGTAGATTTATATGTGTGGTGTAACATCCCGAAATTACCATATGAGTATAGAGACCCCGTAGTGGGAGGCTCCAGAAGATTTGACCACCTGGGGTTCTTTAGCGTGCTCCATTCTGAAGACACAAACCTACAACATTTCCGCCTCAATTGAAAACGCAGCCCCCACAGACGGGACTCGATGCCGCGACCTGCGGGTCAACAGCCGAGTACCTTAGCCACTAGTCCACCTCGGTGGCACTGCATAAATAATGTATTAGTAAATTTAGCATTCTTTGGCATGGACCTGCTATACCTATTCCAAAAACATACTTGTGGGCGCATATGCATTTAAAATTTCAATGAAGTACTGCTACTTCCAAGTAAAAAAAAAGGATTCCTGATAAGCCGTCCGCCAAACAAGACTTCATGTGAAATAGATTGTGGCGTCACTGAAAATGTAGTAATAACTTGCCCGACATAACGACCAGTATTATGCACACAGCTTCTGCTTGTCCTTCATTCGTGTTTTTTTAGTTTATTGGTGTTGGCGCCCAGGTTTGTCATCAGTAATTTCCCCTTTTCAAGAATTATGGTTGAAATAATTGGGGTATTTAATCACATTTCTTCAGACAGATGACGCGTTACGTTGAAGAATTTATTATGCAGAAATTTCGTCATTGGCATCGGTATCTTTGTTGTTTGTGAGCTAAAAACATTGTCCAGAGCTTGAGAATCAGGAAAGATGCAAATAAAATGAATGATACAAACATTCCGGTCCCATAGAAGACCAAAGCATTGCAGTTTGCGTGATAAGAAAGCGTTTTGCTCCACACCACATTGTTTTTGGAAATTTCTATGATACAAAAAAACTAAATGATTGTCACAGTGCCTCCTTGGTGCATTAAACATTCCGTGGTGGAAGCGTAGAATTGCGCCGAGCATCAAAAGATATGAATGAACAGGTGAGCGTTTTAAGAGCCAGGTACTCACAAAACGCTCAATTACGCTTGTCGTCATCTGTAGAAGCATCAAAAGTGAACAGCTGCAAAGGTACGCGTGTTTCCCTGTAGACGCGCAGTCGGCTCTTCGCTGAATCGCAAAAGAAGTGTTTATGGCGTACTAGGCACTAACCGACTAGCACTCAATGTTACTCTTAAATAAATGTTACGCGCACGGTTGAGATCTGACAGCACGGTTGAGACATGTAGCTGGAACCAAAAAATGCGAACAATTCAGAACGCGATGCACACGAGTCCTGATGACGCTATTGCGATCTGCTCTTGAAGGCGAAGATAAATAGTCTCGCACTTCTATTGCTGCTATGATGAGTTTGAGTTAGTTTTATGAATGAGAGCTTTTGTGAAGTTTGATAGAATAACCGGGATTACACTTAGCTATGCGCCCGTTTTCAGTGTCTATTTCAATAATATGCAAAACGTATGTAATCCTGTAGTGCAAATTGTTTCTAGGCGGACGCTTGGGTCCTAGTGGGTACCCTGTGTACTAAAGGTGTGCACTCAAGTATTGTTACTATGATTTTAAAGCGTTCTAGAATAAATAAATGTTCATTACTGAGAAATGTCAAGTTCATTTCATTGTTATAAATTAATGTGAACAGAAACTGTAGGTATCTATGTCTTAAGTAAATCTGTGCGTTTTTATTGTAGTTGCGCACAGCTGTTGTCGCGCACATGAAATAGAATGATAGCTTTTGCCAAAATAAATGTTGTGCTGTTCTTATAACGTTGCTAGATTTCAAATGTGTCGCAATGCCCAAAAAGCAAAAATCCGTGTATTTACCGAATATATGAATGATATAAAACACCATCATTTTCATCATCATAGCAGATCTTACAAGTGATGGTGGTTCTATGGTACTGATGTATTGAATGGTAATTATATTTAATATTATTGCAAATATAATTATAAATAGGCCAACATGAACAGTGATTATCAATTAACCACACCGGATAAGTTACATTCGTCTTATACGAACCCCGTGGTGACCGCTTAATTTTCTATATATCACCTTAGCTTAGCCTTGGTGTTTGTACTTCTCGTAAAAAAAGTATTCTTATCATCTTGAATTACTTAAGTTCGCCTGAATAGAATATGTGCCGGTTGCAATCCTTTGATTTATGCTCTTCACAGAATTTCCTTCCATTTCTTATTTATTTATTATTGCAGTTTTTCAAAATTCAAAAGACGAAAAACACCACGAGAAAAATATCACGCAACAGCAGCGCATCGATCTCACGCAATGGCAGCGCATCGCGCCCACTCTATGGGACGTTAAAACATCCCAGCTCAGTAAAGATTGCAATGTCACATTCTCATTTATGCCATTCATGCCACGCTATACTTGACGTGCGTCAAAATGCTATGCATGAAAAACTTGCGATTCACGAGACGACAGTTCACTTGTGGCACTATGACGCAAAAATTTTGGCCTGTGTGTCTGTACATTTGGCTGTTTGTTCGCAGTAACGATAACCCAAACGGCCAACCCCATCCGCGGCACCACCAATATTTCTTATGTTTCAGCGTTCATGCTTGTGTGACTGTCAATTAAAAAGCAATTATTGCGCATATCTAAGGCACCATAAAACATGTCAATATTTTGTATGTGTGTCTTTTTACTTGGGAAGGCATACATAAGTAAATATGAAGACCGTAGCATTTATCATGCTGCGATGACAATGCTACGGTATGCTCGAAAAGGCAAGTGTGTCTAACGCTTTGCTAAGACGGCACGGTGGTGGAACCTGCCCGTTTCTGTGCGTTTTACTCCTTATCAGCTCCGAGACAAGCGTGCGTGCCTTTCTTTGTTTTTGAAGATGACTGCCAGATAACTCTTGCGTCTAACGTGCCTCGATTCGCTCGTTCGCTTTCGCTGAACGGATGGAGACACTCTAACGCAGCACCTTCAGAATACAGGTCACCAATTTTCTCACGCAGAACATCAAATAAACGTTTTGTTGACTGTTTCCAGACGCAACACCATCGTCTTTTGACGAAATTTGCAGTCAAACATACAGATACGATCTAATTTTGTTCTTATATATAATCACACTATCCGAATTTTCGCCAACCAGTATTGTTACATTTTGCGATGTACATGCGACACTCAGTCGGGAACGAGAAATGCTTATGCTTGGGATATCGTGCCTCAAACACTAAAAAAACGTTACTATTAAGCAGGCGTTTGTTTTACTAGTCAGTGTCACATGCGTACTTCACAGACTGCCCTCATCAACTCCATTCATATTTGTGATTTAACGTCCCAAAAGCACCTTATGATTATGAGAGACGCCGTAGTAGAGGGCTCCGGAAATTTCGACCACCTCGGGTTCTTTAACGTGCACCCAACTCTGAGCACACGGACCTATAACATTTCCGCCTCCATAGAAAATGCAGACGCTGCAGCCGGGATTCGAACTCGCGACCTGCGGGTCAGCAGCCGAGTACCTTAACCACTAGACCACCGCGGCGGGGCTGCCCTTATCAACTCAGCGTGAGGCGATATACCATAATCTCCTCTTCTTTCTCAATTACGTTCACGCTTATCCGGAGGGTGACAATTTCACATGAAGTGGGTTCTGGTGTTGTCTGTGTGGTAACCAATGTTACGCTCGAGAGTTATCGAATGGGAGGAAGTGGTACGCCAGCTGCCTAAGGAAAGAGCAGCAACTCGCCCTACGTACCGTCACCAGCTGTGCACCGAATGGCAGCGGCGTCAAATCAAAGAGCCCCTCGAAGCTACAAGTGAAGGTAGCGCGCATTCACACTGGTCTTGTTCAATAAGCAATCAGAGCATGAGCGTACTTCTTTTTTCCATGGTGATTAGTGACGGTACACGTTATCGCCTTCCAAGAAAAGTTTCAGAGTTGCTAACGTCGTGGGCTGCATACGAGTGCGCAGTCTATGGGCTCTCCTTAGTCGCCGGGGGGATTTCCGGCCTCAAGCCGATTACATAGGCATCATTTCACGGTTAGTGCCGCTCAAGATTCACGGGTCATCACAAGCGGCGTGTTGCGACAAGAGAGCAAAAATGATGATGCATTACCGGCCATGTCGTCTAGGTGGCGCCTTTCCAAAAGGTGTTGTTTAACGCATTGCCAACTGCCTCACCGCAGTCGTCTCTCGGCTGCTGACCGGAGGTCGCGAGAGCGAATCCCACTTGCGGCGGCCGCATTTTCGATGGGGGTAAAAATGCAGTAGACCCGTGTGCTCAGACTTGAGCACAAGGTCAAGAACCCCAGGTAGTGGACCTTTCCAAAGCCTTCCACCGCGTAGTCTCTCATAATCATTTGGTGGTTTGGGGACGGTAAACACCGAATAAAAATCATCATCAACGCATTGCCAACTCATTTCTGCAAAAGTGGCAGGGAGCCTTCGGGAATTGCCGTTACCTTATGACCTGCACGAAATGCTTGAGCTCAGGCGAAACAAAGTGGTATACATTATTGGGAGCAATAATTTAGCAAAACGAAAACGTGCGACAACTTCATTCAAACAAATAATCGTGCTTTCTGTAGTTGTCGAGGGCATCTCGCAAATCTCTGGCCATTTAGAATCTGCTTCGACCACAACTAAAAGTATGATATCCTGAAGAGGTTCCCAGAGGCATACTTAAACAGAGGGTCATGATGCAGTCGACTGTCACCGCGTGTGAACATAGCTATAGTAACAGACTATGGCATCGTAGTCTGAATTTCTTTTTCTGTTCTCGTTTTTCTCGCGTAAGTAATAATTTAAATTCCTTCGCAGCTCACACAGGAGGTGCCCTCTTACAGGGTAGTTTTATAGGTTTACGCGGTCGTAGACGGTGCCTAAATAGTTTAGAGATTGTTTGAAAAATGCATGTGTGGATAAGACATGCCTCTCTGGTTTGTCAGATACTAGCCTTCCCTAAAACACCACTTGATATGCGCTCTCCTTTAAGGAATCTTTAGCGCGGACATAGAAAGTGGGTGTTAGCGTTCAGTGTGCCTCGGAATAGAAAGTGCCGCTGCTTCAGGGGATCACTTTCAAATGGTATTTTTAAGTGAAGCACACAGCGTACAAGACCGTCAACCAAAATGGTAGTTTGGTGTAAATCATTTTTAGGCCAATTGAGACACCTGTAAGCGATTCAATGGTCCGTTCATCGGCACAGTGCCTGCTTTATTTCTATAATGAGGAAGCACCAGGTGGATTTTTCCACTATGCGCGAAAAGCACACACGAAAGCGAGGTGATGGGCGAGACCAGTAAAGAGCCAGAGACCTCAGGTGTGCCAGAACAGGTCGCAAGCGGTGGACCTGAGGCAGCCACACTTTCCCCAACCCCAACCATCTTCGCCACGCGTGGCCCGTGCTGCACCCGTCGCCTGTCTTGCTGTGGTACAAGAACGAACGGGCAGACATGGTGCATGTGCTTTGGGAATGCGCAAGGAGCAATGAGAGGCCACGAAAAAAGACGCCACTAACTGAAGGACCCTCTGAAGTAGCGCGCCTCGATGAGCCATGGAAAGTCGCACTGCTCACCGGGGATCCTGAAAACCAGGCGTGAGCTGTCCAGCCGGCCAGGTTCATCGCCAAGGTCCTCGAATGATGTCTATCGAACAGTGTATCTGTGGCAGGCCAGCCCCGGGCATAATCATCCAGCCAATGAAGTTTTTTTTTTTCAACTGAACTCAACCGGATGTTGAATGGTCGTATAGGAGGTATCTGACTGGAATTGATAGCATAGACGAGGCACCGGTCGATAGAAGACCGTAAAGAGACGCGAACACTGAAGTCTAGCTTTATATTAGCGTGGCTGCGCATGCAAGCTAAAAGACGCAGCAACTCGCCTGTTGCTGTTCAGACGACTGATACTGATTTACGTGGTGCGTTCTAAGAAGGCACCATTTATGCTACAAAAAAACTCAAAGCAGCCCGATTGCAATCTCGACGCGCGGAGATTTTGCATTTCAGCGTAGTGAGGGTAGTGTGGTAGCGCCTGTCTATATATCTTACACGATAATATCGGCGAGCACGGGAGGCACACGTCTCAGGTCAGCCAATTTATTTACGTTGTATTAGGCATGAGGTGACGTGCGATTTGTGGAAAAGCTGGAGGTATAAATGTTTTGTGACAATCTCTAGGTCTGCTGATGTTATGCATTTGTGTCGGTGCTCAGCTGGTGACAGTGAAATCATACGTTTCATCATTGTTCTGGCAGTCGAAGAATGAAGACGGCTACAGGCCTCTCGGGATAAATTTATATGCACGTTGAATATTTCCACTTTTTTCTGGCATGCAAAATCTCGTGGTGTTATTGCTGCGAATATCACTCATTTGCCCTTGTCTCATTCTTACAGTACGACAGATAGAGAATTCCACAGTCAACTGGGACGAATCGGAGGTCATCGAAATTTATGATTTGGGTCAAAACACGTATCCATACGTCAGTGTAGGTAGGTGCAAATGCTTGACTAATTTGAATTTATGTTTGCAGCACAGTTTTTTTTTCAGCTGGCCGTTCCTAGATTAAGCGCGAAGTTGGAAAGAGATGATGATGATATGTGGGGTTTAACCTCTCAAAGCCAGGATATGATTATGAAAGACGCCATAGTGGAGGGCTCTGGAAATTTCGACCACCTGGGGTTCTTTAACGTGCACCAAAATTTGAGCACACGGGCCTGCAACATTTCCGCCTCCTTCGGAATTGCAGCCACCGCAGCCGGGATTCGATCCCGTGACCAGCGGGTCTGCAGCCGAGTACCTTAGCCACTAAACCACCACGGCAGGGCAAGTTTGAGACTTAAGAGTAGGTGCACTACTGACCTCACTGCAAGCGCAATAGCTGAAGGCAAACGGACAGACAAAAGCTACTATTTCTCTAGAGTTCAAGTTAATCTCCGGCGGGAATACACTCAAAAATAACATGATTCAATTCACCGTTTTAGAGAAATTGACAACAAACTTCTTGTAGGTGTTCATATAAAATTCACACACAAACAAAAATGCAGATCCCTTTTCTAAAACTCGATGTCACTCTCGTGGAGATACACAACAAAGTTTACTTTAAAAATATTCAAAAAGTTCCAAACACAACTAGGACACAGACGTACAGAGTATATACTCTGTACATTAAACAGTCAAACTATGAACTTATAAATGATGTCAGGATTGGCTGATACATGAAGTCGGAGTAATTAGTTATGACAGTGTGTACCAGCGCTTAGTAACAAGTCCTTTGTTTTGTAAATACCACTCTGCTAGCCTTATTGTTCAATTGATCTGCAAAGGCTTTGATAGCATGAGGTATTTTGCTCGCAACAATTAGTTTTCTAATATTGCTTCTTGTTCGTGGTGCTCACTTTTTGTTTTCACAGACAGTAGTTTGATCTTGCGGTTGAGCCTTCCTCGTGTAGCCCATCGTTTTCCTTAATGTGAAGCAACCTCAAGCTATATAATTCACCTAGCCTCAGCATGAAACCATTGACTAAAACTGAACCAGCTCACATGTCTCCCCGTAATTTTGAAAGCAGCACAGTGTTTTTGTTTGTATAGCTAATAGCTTTTGTGGCAATTTCCTTGAGATGTCTTTCCCTTGGCTATATTCTAATGGGTTACTTTAAAAGGAAACACAATAGAACATTCAGTATTATTGTCTTCTTACTTTGAAAAAAGTCAATTCTATTTGATGTATATCAGACGCATCTTTTGAGAGAGACAATTGACCGATATGGCATCTGCAAAAATAACTTGTGGCATGCTTTTTGTTCTGCATATATATACATATTTATATATATAAGAATATATATAGATATATATATATATTTATATATATATTTATATATATATATTGTATCAAGGGGTTGTTTAATTTATTTACTTTTAGGCACCACTGTGTAGACTAAAACGAACGTTCACATAGACTTGCTTGAAGCATACTTGCACACACAATTACTTGTGACTTGTTAAGTATGCGTCATGATAGGAGTGTCTTGATTATGCTCATCAAATAATGTGATTTCAAAATGTGAACAGCTCATAGAACAATTCTGAAAGAACGGGAAACAAAGACAGACGTCGCCCTCTGCTAATGGTGATATAAGCTATCAGTATTTTGAAATGAATTCTCACAAACTTCCTTCGTCGTCAATGCTGTCACATAAACACACATACGTTTTATAGCCTCTCTTTAAAACGAAGACTATTGTATTTCAATGAAGTTTGCCAGGAAAGCATGCAGATGTTCGGCCAAATTCGCATTTGTGGGCGGACAACCAGTGAGCCAGTATATGAGGCTGAAATCGAATGTTGTGAGCATGGGCACTGCACTGGCTTTTGGTTACCGAAGAGTTTGAATCTCGGCAAGTTAGTTCATGATACTTGAAGAAAGGCAGCAAACGAACGAAACACGAAAAAGCGGCAGACTGTCACGCTGTCAATAGATCGCCCGGCTTGCTTTGTCTGATTCAGTACAACGGCACACCTGAAAGGGACACACGGGGCGCGAAAACACACCTATTTCTCCTGAGCGATACAGCTAACAAATACACAGATGAACATAAACACTCAAACTGAAACCACGTCTTATTGTGGCCACGTTCAACGTGCGTCTCTTTGCTGAAGTCAAGACGCGTCTATAAGAAAACCAGAATTGTGGGTGACAACAATAAATCGCGCCGCCTCACTACCGTCACTCACTGCGTCTGTCCCTCTTTCGCACTACCGTCCGTACCGCGCTTGATCCAAGGTGCTTGAATGTCGTTTCACTGGCACACCCGCTGCAGGCAGATACCACTAGCATGCCCGGGACACCCTGGTTCAAACGCTATTCTGGGGAAGACGGGTGGCAGCGAGGCCGGGCTCCTTGAGGGTTGGCATCGCACGCGGTTCTAGTCCTGGCAGCTCACCACACAGCTGGTCAGCTGGAAGACTGCAAAGTGTGGGTGGATAACACCTCTCAAGACTTGGTCGCACCCAAGGCTTTGTAATACAGGGACGGGACCGAGTTTTTTGGAATGATCTATTCTCTTCTTCGCTTTGCCGGACCCGTTCTCTCCTGCGCACAACCGCTCAATATAACCTCCCCGCGCACACTACTTTTTACTTTGTCCATCCTTTTATTGTTCGGATTCAATTGACTTTTCTTCGGTTCTTTTTCTTCATCTTTGACTGTTGTTGTTATTCCTCAATTAGCCTTCACCTTTTCAATCAGCAAAAACTTTACTGTCGAAGGCATCCGTTCACTGTGTTTTATGGCACCGACACTTGGCTGCACCTTTAAGGTTTTTTCCATCACGCACATCACCACTAAACTGTGCGTCACTATGACTTCAGCACGTGCAACCAACTCTTCACTGCACATGACCGACAGACGCAGCTTCGCAATTCACTATTCTATAATTTGTATAGAAGCACACTTAAATATCCAACTGCAATATCCGAATGAGTCACAAGAACGGATACACTTCATTTAAATATTGTCAAACTTCAATGTTCATCAAGTTTTATTGTGTAGTGCTCACTAGAATCACTGAACTCATGCCCTTCTCCTCTACTCCGCAATGCTCCGCGTATTAAACTATGTTTAACGCTTTCCGCATGCTCGTCCTACATTTCGCACGGGACCTCACATACCAATCACATGAATTTGTATGCACGGCCAAAAGGACTGATCTGCAATCAGGGTATAGCCGTTCTCCTCCCTAGTTTATGGCCATTGATTCCAGTTCCATGTGGCTGACCAAAATTTGCCCTTAACACACCCAACAACACAGCCAGCTGTTAGTGTTCTACCTTATCTGGACCATTTACAATTTGGCAGAGTAGCGCTCCAATCTTAAAGACACTTCTGCATGACCCGGCTCTTTCGAGAATACGCCCGCTTGCACTACCTTCTAAATAGGCTCGCAGTGTGGCTTCTACTTCTTGTGCCTTTCTTATTCGCTCTACGGGTGTGTTGAGGTATATCACTGCTCTTCTCTTGATCGGTGAGTACTGCTTTTCTTTATTCCTCAAAGCATTTTTATTGTATATTGTTAATCTTTACCGATGAGCTGACCCACACTTTTTTTAACCACTCTTGTCCGCTACATGAGTGTCTTCATCCCCTGCGCTCTCTGCCAAATTCTTGGTGGTAGTATAGGATCTGGGCCCACTACTCGAACCAATGGCACATTCCCCAGATTGACATCATAGAGTGTATCCTGTCCACACTGTGGTTCAAGCTAACCTTAGAATTTGGCGTCAAAACTAAGACGCTTGGTACAGGCATTTGCCGCACCGTTCCATTAACGAGTCGTCACACCCTTTCAAAAGCTAGTCGTACCGATGTGTCTTCTCTTGTAAGATTTGCCCCCACAACCATGAACCTTCGCAACAAAACAATGATTGATACTGGGAGTCACGCAAAGACACTATTCGTCCCTAAAGGCTTCCTGCTACACCTCACATTGAAATTTCAGAATGTTCTGGCTGCATTGTCGTTGCGACAGCATATGTCTCATCCTTGTCCTTTTTTGAGTGCACCTTCTTTTATGTGGCCATACTGGGCTTTCCTCTGCCAAACGAAAGCGGTATTCGGCGTGGTAGGGCTCGGCAAGCGTCTTCTCGGTGTCCGTGGCATCCACAGCTCTCGCACTGCGATCATCAGCCATGTGCACGTCCCAGCTGACAATTTGCCGCTCTATGTCCTGTCCTGCCACACTGGAAAAATTTGACCACACTTCAAGGGTGTTCTTTCCCTTCTGGTCTCTTGTGTTCTTTTCTGTTTCCTAAGCTCTTCTCTCCTTCGGCCTCAGATACCGGTCCGCATGCTCTACCAGCTCGACCACCGTCTTCAGGTTGAGCTGCTTCAGGAAGACAGTTATTCTCAGATAACAAAACGCCAGTAACTGTATTGCAACCATGTAGTCCCTGAGGTCATCAAATGTCTTTTTTATCATCCTTATCTCTAACCAACAATCGAAGTAGTCAGAGATGCGTGCGGCAGCTGCTGGCTAGTCTTGTTATCTTACGGCTTGAAAAATCTAAACTTGTCCCGGAACCCTTCCGCAGTCAGCGGAAATCGTTCCAAAACAGCGACCTTCAACTTTTCATATTTGAGCGTGTCACTTGCTGGCATCCGACTGCAAAAAATTACTGCATTTCAAGCTGCTTGAAGATAATGATGGTGCGAAGCTTTCGGAGGTGATTATTGTGACTAAAGTTGAGATAGTACTTATACTGATTGCGGTTGTAATACCTACATATATTTTATTCAAAGAGATAGTGTTGAGACCAGTTTTATATAGCGGAGATTCTTTTTTATAGCTGATATGAGGTTCAAAGTTCCGGATTACGTTTTGACTTCATAATCACAGCTTCGTTAGCTATCATCTCTGGTGTAGAATTTTCTTGTCGGTATTGCCGCCTTGCATCCGCTTCAAGTTGTCTCAACTGCCCGTCAGACTGGCGTTTTTCCCGCTTAGCCTCTGCTTTCTTAGCCCTAGTCTGTGGTGTAGAACTTTGTTGTCGCTGTCGCCGCTTTGCATCCGCTTCCTTTTCTTTGTCTCCGCAGTAGCTTCCCGTCGACGGCGACACTGATACTCAGCACGTCGCGCTTTCTTGCGTTCGTCTTCGTCCATACTAGAGAAGAGAATGTGTGGAATGAAACGTAGTTATATATATATATATATATATATATATATATATATATATATATATATATATATATATATATATATATTTATATATATATATATATATATTGTGGCGAAGCCTTCGAACAGAGGGTCGTCCTCTCCAGCGCCTTCTAGTGGGTCGCCCTTTTTAGCAAAAAGAAGAGCATCTCGTGCAGAGAGTCAGTACCCGCAATGACTGTCGCTGTCAACCATCATCGTCAAGTGTCCGCCAATAAATGTCTGAACATTATGATGGAGAGTGCTGTGCCCTTCTAACGCCTTCGGTTAGCATTCGATGCCCTTGGAGCTTCAATCTCGCACCGTGCTTTCTACCCTGCACCAAGACGCCGCACAGCAAACGCTTTCTCCTGCGCCGACGCCAAGTTCCGGTGTCCCCCGCATCCGCGACCCTCCTGTCTGCACCGCCGCGGATGGCACCGACGTCGAGGACTGGCTCGCTATGTACGAATGCGTCAGCGTCCCCAATCATTGGGACGAGGCAGGTAAACTTGGCAACCTGGTTTTGTACCTCGCGGGTGTGGCCGGCATGTGGTACAACAACCACGCATCCGATTTGCCCACTTGGTCTGCTTTTAAAACCACCGTCGCAGACGTGTTCGGCCGTCCTGCCGTTCGTAAGCTGCAAGACGAACAGCGGTTACGTGAACGAGCCCAGCATACCGGTGAGTCCTTCACAAGTTACATAGAGGACATCCTTGACTTGTGCAAGAAAGTGGACGCGAGCATGGCAAAGGCTGACGGAAGTACCCATGTTCTAAAAGGCATCGCCGACGATGCCTTCACCATGCTCCTGGCCAAGAACCCTCGCACTGTGGCCGAGATCATTACATTATGCCGAAGTTACGAGGAGCTGCGGTGGCACCGCTTGATGACCCGTCGACCACCCTCACCACACCACCTTGCTCGCTGAAATCAAGTCATTCATGCGTGAGGAAATTGCCCTCCAAGTTTTCTTACTGGCTTTTGCTTCTCCGCAACGTGCTCAACAGCCGTCAAGCACACTTCTGCCTCCCCTCCGCCGAGCCATTCAGCAGGAAATCATGGAGGTCGTTCCTGAATACCACCAGTCACTTCCAGTATCTACACCACTCAGTTACGCCCAAGTTGTCCCCAGGCCACCCCCACCAATTCCTGTGATTGGACCCCTTGGTTACATCGAAACCATCGCCAGGCCCTAGGCCTTCGGAGAAACTGTGCCGCCTACATATCCTGACGCCATCCACGTGCCCCGTGTGCCGCGCACTACGCATTTATATCAGCAGCCGGCTCTCCCATCGCGTTCTGCGACATGTATGGGACCCGCGAACAGATGGCGCACTGCTGACAATCGCCCCATCTGCTTTGCTTGTGGTTGCGTCAGTCACGTAGCACGCTATTGCGATCGTGTGCAGCAACCACAGGTCGCCTCCCATTTTCCCAGCCAATGGAGCCGCTTTTATGACCAACCGCCACCTACGTCACCGTCGTACCGCCCCGCTCCATCTACGCACCGTTCACATTCTCCGCGACGTCGCTCACTGTCGCCGATGCGGCCACGTCCACTAGAGAGTTACCGGGAAAACTAGTCGTCGCAGTCCACGAGGCAAGGGCTGCGACACTGTCGAACTGCGGAAGCCCTCGGGAAAGCCCATCGAACGTGATAGACGTGCTCGTGGATGGTGTTCGTGCATCTGCCCTTGTAGATACTGGAGCCGCCGTATCCGTCATGGACGCAAAACTTAGCCGATTACTGCGCAAAGTGACCACACCACTTACCGGGCTCTGCCTCCGTACAGCCAGCGCCCAAAGCATTCATCCTACAGCGATGTGTACAGCCCGCCTCATGATTCAGGACGTGATGTATGCCATCGAATTCATCATAATTCCTTCATGCTCTCACGACGTCATCCTAGGATGGGATTTTCTCTCCCGCCACGACGCCGTCATTCATTGCGCACCAGCAGAAATGGAGCTGACACAATCCTCTTCTTTGACACCGGCCGACCGTCCATCTGCTGCAATCAAGTTACTCGTCAGGGATGACACGCAAGTGCCTGCAAACTCGTCCGCGGGGGTGTCGGTCTACTGCGCAAACCTTTACGACACCGCTGCACTCTTCTCGCCATCTCATCGTGTTTTCACCAGATAAGGCTTACTGGTTCTTTTCGCGACCGTACAAGTCACTCACGGCAGCACCACTATTTTTGTTCTGAACTCATCCCCGTACAGTGTTACGTTGGTGCGAGGGGAATGTCTCGGCAGCATGAAACCCATCGAAGACGCACAAGTCATGGATCAATCTGATGACACGCACTGCCGAAGTTCCAATACGCTTAGTGCTGTTTCTACATCTGTTTCATCGTCCGCTGATGTATTCGGTCCTTCCATCGCCGACAACCTTACGCCGGTCCAGCGCTCCCGGCTTCTGGCCCTGTTGGAAGAATTCCGCTCTTCTTTCGATATCGCTCAACCTTCTCTCGGCCGCACATCTACTGTTATGCATCGCATCGACACAGGCGCGCAACCACCACTACGGCAACGTCCATATCGCGTATCTCCCACAGAACGCCGTGTAATCAACGAGCGAAGGGACGACATGCTTCGCCGCCATGTTATTCGACCCTCTAACAGCCCCTGGGCGTCTCCTGTCGTTCTTGTCGTGAAGAAGGACGGTTCTGTGCGGTTCTGTGTGGACTACCGGCGCCTCAACAAGATCACTCGTAAGAACGTGTACCTACTACCGCGTGTAGATGACGCGATTTACAGGCTGCAAGGAGCCGAATTCTTTTCATCTCTCGATTTGCGCTCAGGGTACTGGCAAGTACCTATGGCTGAGGACGCTCGACCGAAGACCGCTTTTGTTACTCCCGACGGCTTGTACGAATTGAACGTCAAGCTGTTTGGGCTGTGCAATGCGCCTGTCACCATTCAGCGCATGATGGATACCGTTCTGTGTGACCTGAATTGGCATACGTGCCTGTGCTACCTCGATGACGTCGTTGTTTTCGCTCCGGACTTCTCCACGCATCTTCAACGCCTGCGGCATGTTTTAACGCATCTGAGTGACGCCAGTCTGCAACTGAATCTAAAGAAGTGCCGATTTGCAGCTCGGCAGTTGACAATACTCGGCTACGTCTTGTCCAAGGACGGAATCCTCCCCGATCCAGCCAAGCTTCGGGCCGTGACCGAGTTCCCCAAGCCAACACCGTCAAGGAACTGCGCAGTTTCGTAGGGCTGTGTTCCTACTTCCGGTGCTTCATCCGAAACTTCGCGTCTATCGTATCGCCACTGACGAAGCTCCTCGGAAGTAACGGGCCTCTCAATTTGTGGTCATCACAGTGTGATGACGCATTCACAACGCTCCGTCGTTTGTTGACGTCGCCTCCCATACTCCGCCACTACGACCCTACGGCCCCTACAGAGGTACACACGGACGCCAGTGGTGTCGGTGTCGGCGCTGTCCTTGCGCAACGCAAACCAGGGTTCCCGGAATATGTCGTGGCGTAAGCAAGCCGTACGCTTACAAAAGCCAAAACTAATTACACCGTCACTGAGAAAGAATGTTTGGCAATCGTCTGGGCCCTTAACAAGTTCCGACCTTATTTGTATGGTCGCCCATTCGATGTGGTCACGCACTTCACGCACTATGCTGGTTGTCGTCATTGAAAGATCCCTCAGGCCGTCTCGCCCGGTGGGCATTTCGCCAGAAAGACTACGACATCCGCGTGCTGTACGGCAACGGAAGGCAACATGCTGACGCCGACGCCTTGTCGCGCTCTTCCTTGCCTGACGACGATGCCCATGACTCAGCGTCTCACCTTGCCGTTTCTTTCATTAGCATTCATGCCGTTGCTACTGAACAGCGCAAGAATCAATGGATTGCCGCACTGATAGACTTGCTGACTGATCCATTCACTCCATCCACTCGCACGTTGCGTCGTCAAGCCCACCATTTCGCCGTTCGCGAAAACCTCCTCCACCGACGCAATTACAACGGTGACGGCCCCCAGTGGCTACTAGTCATACCCCGCAATCTGCGCTCTGACATATGCGAATTCTTTCATTCTGATCCGCAATGTGCGCACTCCGGGGTATGGAAGACTTAGCACCGCATTCGCCAACGGTACTTTTGGCGCGGCATGTACCGCTACGTGCAGAAATTTGTTCGCTCCTGCATAGAATGTTTGCGCCGCAAAACTTCAACGCACCTGTCGCCGGTAGGTCTGCAACCTCTACCTTGCCCTGCCAGGCCATTTGGGGTGTTGGCATTGATTTGTATGGGCACTTCCACTAACGTCGGCTGGTAACCGCAGGGCCATTGTTGCTGTGGACCACCTCACGCGATACGCCGAAACTGCCGCTCTCCCCGCGGCTACAGCGAGTGATGTGGCCGCCTTCCTGCTTCAACAATTCATGCTGCGACACGGTCCACCTCGGGAACTGCTCAGTGATCGAGGCCGCGTCTTCCTGTCTGAAGTCGTCGAAGCCATTCTCAAAATTGGGATGCCATTCTACCCTTTGTCACCTACGCATATAACACCGCCCCTCAGAGCACTACTGGCTTTTCACCTTTCTTTTTATTATATGAAAGGCACCCGTCGCACACCATCGACACTATACTTCTGTACACGCCAGATCCGTCCGAGTGGGCGCCTATTTCTGCTACAGCCAAGCTTGCTGAAGAGTGTCGAGAGCTTGCAAGGACCTCTACAGCGCATGATCAAGAGTGGCAAAAAGGCATTCGCGCTGACACCAGCACTACTGCACCCACGTTCCTCCATGAAGCGCTCGTCTGGCTCTCGATCCCTACCACATCATCTGGCCTATCTTCAAAACTATTGCCCAAATACGAAGGCCCCTACCGTGTCGTCGAACGCACTTCCCTTGTAAATTACTTGATCGAACCCATCGAAACATCTTCGGACATGCGCCGTCGAGGGCGCGACATTGTCAACGTGGAGCGCCTGAAAGCCTAGCACGACCCGCTCATCGTAACCAGCTGTTAGGTCGCCAGGCGGCTCCCTCTTCGTACCCGGGGTAGTTGTGGCGAAGCCTTCGAACAGTGGGTCGCCCTTTTTAGCAAAAAGAATAGCAGCTCGTGCAGAGAGTCGGTACCCGCATTGACTGTCGCTGTAAAGCATCATCGACAAGTGTCCGCCAATAAACGTCTCCACAATATATATATATATATATATATATATATATATATATATATATATATATATATATATATATATATATATATATATATATATATATATATATATATATATATCATTGACAGCAGCACCATCACATCTACAATTAACCACAGCGCCTACTGTTGCTTATAAGTTGAAGGTTGCATGCAAAACGGTTATCACCAACGCCCTCTGTTGCTTATAAGTTGAAGGTTACAAGGAAAATTGTTCAGAAATGTCAGACAGATGAAGACGTGTTACGGACAGACGGGAGACGGTGGACATTGTGACGTCTTAATAAACTTCGCCCCCAAAACACCAAATCTACCCCACCAGACACATCCCATGCCTAGTGGTTGAATCGCTCTTCTGCCACGATTGCGTTGTTGCGATTTTTTCAAAGCGCTGAATATGCGCGTTCAACTTGTCTCTCCTGTCATCAAATGGCACTATAAACTTTTGAGGGCATACTTTGTCTAAATGTTGGGGTACACTATATGATGCTGCACGTGCTGCCCCTTCACTGGTCACTACATGCAACTGGGATTTGTTCTCAAGTAAATCTTTCTGTCATTAGATCTTTATATGCAAGTTCATCTGCTGCCTTAGTGCGGTCCCTGGTGGCCTTGCCGCGTTCTTTTGTTGTTAGCGGGCTCCTGCTGTTCTTGTGAAGCCTCCTGTGCCTCGAGTCACTCTTCTCTCTATCTCGTCTTTTCCTCGTCATATAACTGCATGATAGCATCGGCAGACAAACCTGTGGCGCGCCCCACTGCGAATAAACAATTATTGTTCATTCCGCCACTGAACACGGCCACTGCAGGCAGGCGCTTATAGCATGTCCCGACCCAGACACCTTGGTTCATGCGCCTTTGAGGGGCAGACGGGTGGCTGTGAGCCCGGGTTTGTTGAAGATCGGCGTCACGCGCGCTGAGCAGTCCCGGCCACTCATCGCACAGCAGGCCGGCTAGATAACTGCAGAGAGTGAGCGGACAACCGCTCACCGAACCTGCAACTGAGCCGCCTCTCGAGGCTTGGCAATACTAGGATGGGACCCAGTCTTCTCGGACAATCTACCCTCTTTTGCGCTGTGCCTGCCCCCTTTCTCCCCTGTGGGTGCCCGTTCAATACGACGTCCCCACGTGCATTACTTTTTGATCATCTCCCACCCTGTTGTAGTTCCCATTTCGTCGACTTCAGCTCTTCCTATTTATCTTTACTTGTTCTTGTTTGTCCTGGGAAAGACGCGAACACCGCTGGAACAGGCAACTGCGCCTTCATAGAGGAAAATCACTCTTACAAAGAACCTGACAACGCGTGCCAAGCACGTCAATTTAACCTAAAACGTCCCCCGGTGTAAGCTTGAATGCACAGTCATATATAGGGCTACCGCCGCAAGAGACGAATTTTACCTCATTACAAGGAATTTAGTGTGTTTCAAAGATAAGAACTATAATTGAGGCTTTTGCCTTCCGCTGGGCAGCTTTGCAAGTCGTACTGACGAGCCGAACATTCATTGAGAAGCTCCATGACATATAGCTTCTCTTCCATAAAATGCAGTTGCTAGTTTCCACTGTGCTTGCGTCTGGCTCTACCTCGTGTTGCTCGTTATTGCTGCTTCTCTTCAAGTAACGTACTCGCCATATTAAATAAATATATTGACTATGTAGAAATTATTCCAATTATGCAGAATGGGCAGCAATGAAGGCCCACATTTAAACATTATGCCCACAACTATAAGTTTGATGAGAACCATCGTTTATTATGAAAAGTTAGGCAAAAACGAGAACGCCCGTAGAGGTGAAGCACTCCTGCAGTGCACAACTACGAGCGTCTTCTTGCAGGCCCACTGCCGTCTACATTGCCTTTTCAGCGATTCTCGTCAAAAAACCAAAGTACGGTTATTTTACGAAACTGTGAATTCATCGGCGTTCTAGTGGTAACACCGACACGCCTCTTACCCGGAGAGCACAACACGTGCGGAAAATCTGGTAAAAGAAGTCTTGCCTGGACAGCCAGGCCACACCATGAGAGCAAACTCGTAAGTGGGAGCCCTCGCCATTGACCATTGATCATTGATCATGTCACTACATTATCTATAATGAACTAAAAACCTATGTTTATGTGTGGACTATAGCAGGTATAACAATGCTCACGGGGATATGAAAGGGGTGGAAATGTACTATCTCATGTCATTTTCATTTATTTCTTACCAGAGGAATGGGGTGCGCTGTTCTACAAATACACCGATGGACATTATGTTGGTGACGACCAAATTAGGCACTTCATCCAAAGTACCAGGATGCTCAAGAAACTTTTTGAAGACAAGGACGTTGGAAAAACTGGTCTGCAATACATGGTTGCCTGGAGCTTCTATAGACAGTTGGCGAAATTCACAGACCCAGACATATTGTATGGCTCTAAAAAAGCCGATGAATCTTGTTTCCTGCTCATCAAGGATGTAATGCGCTTGGCGATTCTCAGCCACTACTTTCAGATATGTACGTATATTCTGTGCATACTTTTCGCAAAGTCACCATAATCATTCAGCAACTGTGTTGAGATATTATTGAAGGGTCCACCTTTCTAAATATTTGCAGTCGTTGTCAGGTATCATAGCCGCAGCTTTAGGCAGATAAGGTGAAAGACCTGTGGTACTCCGAGTAACGTCGTTATGGGGTTGTGTGAAGGGCCGAATGGCATTCCAAGATCTGTGGACGCATGCGAGCTACACTAAAAGCTTCTGAACGAGCGTACCGTTTAGGTGCCCTCAATGTCAATGTCAATGTTTCTTTATTAGCATCAGAAGTGTACATTGTGAGTAAGTATGCAGGAGGAGGTCCCAAGGTAGTAGACCGCAGGCGGGACCTCCTATGTTATTACAATGAAAAAGCTAAAATATGAATAACGAAAGAGCAAGTCACGGAACATTTCGAACTTTTTCTTCTACAAACAAGGCAAGATAACAAAACTTAACAAACTCTAGCAGTTATACGTTTAATAGAGACTTTTTCAATTTCCTCTTAAAAACATGAATGTGCATTAAGTCTTTCACATCATGTGATAAAGAATTCCATAATGAATTAGATGAAAAAACAATTCTCATTTTTCCATAATTATTGCGAACTATAGGCAATAACAGGTTATGGGCGACCGCGAATCTAGTATTATTGGAATTACACAACAAGGTAATAGGAAAGATGTCGATAGTGAGGGTACGCTGGAAAATTTTGAAAAACAAAACACAGACATTGTAAACGTACATTTGGTAGATTGGTAACACGTCAAGGTGGCGAAAAACCTCATATGATGGCGCTTGACGTGAAGCGAAAATTATGAGTCGAATTGCTTGTTTTTGCAATACCTTTAACTTTGCAATACCTTTAAATATTAGTACCTTTATTACTATTTTTGTGTGAATCATAAGCTGTAGTCGTGCGATGAACCACGTGGCACTATTTGGCACTATCGGTGAATGATGAATTGCTAGTGGGGCCGTTCACGTATATTAAAACAGTGAACCCGCAAAGTGACGACGATACGTGCTGCAGTTGCCGCGAGTCGCACCGCAGTCCCAGCAAATTACATAAGCTGGTTAACTGCTGCAATTACTCATGGGTCTCTAGCAGCAGGCGTAGGAAGAGGCCGTATTGAATCGATACCAATGCTGCCCGACGATTTATTACGGCTATGGGAACGGTGGAAGCTGATTGATTGATATGTGGGGTTTAACGTCCCAAAACCACTATATGATTATGAGAGACGCCGTAGTGGAGGGCTCCGGAAATTTAGACCAACTGGGGTTCTTCAACGTGCACCCAAATCTGAGCACACGGGCCTACAACATTTCCGCCTCCATCGGAAATGCAGCCGCCGCAGCCGGGATTCGAACCCGCGCCCTGCGGGTCAGCAGCCGAGTACCTTAGCCACTAGACCACCGCGGCGGGGCGGAACGGTGGAAGCCAGCTGCATCTCCAGAAAAATGTTCCAGTATTTCTCAGTGTCTTTCACTGTGCTGAATACGTGGTTGGAGGACATCACCGCAAATTGAAGTATAGTTGAATTTCACAATGCTGTGCGCGAGTTCGGAAGATCAATGGATCAGAGAGAGCGTATTATTTATGTGTTCTAAATGTCCGTATTAGAAACAATTGTATGAAGGTCGATGAAAACAACAGTAAGGCAACAAATCTTGAGGGGTAGAATTTCTCACCTCTGCGAGAGCAGTAGTAGGCGTCCACAGTGGTACAACTCGCCAATATTGCCGCGACATTTTGGCCGCATTTAAATATCGTGCTCGCGACTGCATAGAAGACTCTGCGTGTCCTATAAAATAGCCACGCAGCGACAATCATGGCACGAGCACCAAGCCGGGTTAATCTCGGACGCATCACGCACTCGTGTTGTTCTTGCGACAAAGAACTCGACAGTTGGATGATATCTTTAGCATTCGACTGATTTGGGCTTCGACAGTCCTAGTTAAGAGTAAGCAAACGTTTGCGCAACTGCTACTCTGCGCATACTTCACTTTAATAACGCGGTAATACAAGGCTGACAAGAAAAAGACGGGACAAGCGCCGACTTCCTCCAGAAGTTTTATCGACAAGACTCTAATATATGCACGAGTGAAAAGTAAAAAAAACAGTAAAAAAAGATGCAAAATAAAGTGCATGTCTATTCTTTATCCTGTCCGCTGTCTGTTATTTTCGCGCTGTTAACCTTGAGTATGCCCAGCCAACTAGCCCACTCAGCCACTCTAGTAGCCTGCGTGCCTCAGCATGATTACGTTATTGGTTTTGGTGTGAGGTATAGTTTGAAGCACCGCAGACACAAGACAGCGTAGCCAAAACTACCACTCAGTCGACTCGTGTAAGTGACGCCTGTACATCAGAGCGAAAGTTGCCGTCTTCAATAATTTGCAGACCTGAGTTTAGTTCGTTCCACCTCATATCAAGGAGAAATCAAAAGATGCTACCAGTATGAATAGTCAGGTAACACCGCACAAGTACTTATGAAACAGCCTCAGATGCCTCCAGTATTCCCTGGCGATGAAGGCGGGGGATACTGCTCTCTCGAGATCGGCGGGGTTCGATGTGTACGTCCGTGCGTCTGTCCGTCTGTCTGTCTGTATGAACGTCCATTGAGTGAGCACTTCAAGTACCACCATTTGCATCTTTTCATATAATATTTTAAAACAAGTGCCGTCATCTAGCGGACATTTCAAGAACTTAAATTTCCTGTTTCACATAGCCGAGAGAGATGGTTACTAGAGAGGACAATCGGGTGACGCCAAGAAGCTTCTTTTCATCGTTTATTGATTATATACAAGTCTATCCATCTAGCGGACATTTCAAGAGGCATCTTTTTGTCACATAATGGATGGATGGATGAGTGAATATATCCAGCTGTGCCCTTGAGAACGGGCAGTGGCTCACGTCACCTAGCCACAAAGTAAACTATCACTGTGTGTTTAGCATTAAATTTCACTCGCACCGCAATTGTAGTCACCAATCAGTTAGCCTCCTCCTAGTTGTTTCTACTCGTTTAAAGTCTATTTTGCCTTCACTGTCCCTAAACCCGAATGCTTTGAAACATTTTGCGCGATTATCTTTGACTAAAGGGTGGAGCCTTTTACAGAACACTATGAAATCTTTAGCCGGTTCCTCCTCCTCTCCGCATGCACTACATACCGTGTCTATGCGTTTCTATTTTGCTCGGTACGTCGTGGTCATTAATACTCCCGTTCTAACCTCGAAGAGCAGAGAACTACTCAGAGAATTATCTTACATCTTTTCCCTTGCAATTTCCTGCTTTAAAGTTCGAAAGGTCTCAAGGGATGGTTTCGTAAGCATTTCCATCTTCCACAAGTCCCTCTCTATTTCCTTCTCCTTCTTCTTAACCAATGTTTTCTTTTTGCTTGGTATTCTGCTGTTGTCTAAATACTTGCTTGACAATTTTTGAGTTCGTTTCCTTCAATTATTATCGACATTCTTTGTGTACAAGTAGCTCAACACTTTTCTATCCCAACGCTCCTCTCCCATTTTTCTCAATCACCCCCCAAATTTTATCTTGCTGCTAGATTTTCTGCACTCAAACGATGTTCATTTCATGTCTCCCTGTTCCCCCTGATTGGCGGTATTCCCGTTTTCCCCAGAAGCAAATCTACCTATGCCACGTTGTTTTATTTCCGATCTTGCTTGAACTTCTGATTTCATTCACAATACCACACTGCCGAACCTCAAACCCGGGACCATGGCACCTTTCCAAATCCCTCTAACGATGTCATACCTACAGTAGTTCCACAGTGCCCTATTTTTCATTACAGCTGCATTCCTAGTGCCCTTAGTCATTACGTATCTTTCATGCTCCTTCGGATCCCCAGCCCCGTTATTTATCTATGCGCCCAAGTATTTGTATTTATCCAATATGTCTAGCGTGACTTCCTGTATGTTATGTTCATGGCTTTTGTTATCATCAAAAATTAAGATTGCCAGTTTTTCTCTGCTGAACTTCAAATTTTACCAATTTTCCTCATTTCCACAGATTTATATAAATCCCTGCAGATCTCCCTTGTTGTCGGCGATTATATCTATTTTGTCACGCGCCACAAAAGGTCTTCAACTCGGAAGAATTGAGCCGGCGGGGAGCCACACCGAAAACTGGCAAGATCGCTGCTTCAATAAGCAACAACAACTAGCCAGAGGGCGCGCTGTCCCAGAACATCCTCTTCCATTCTATCGCACAGCCATGGCTTCCGCTTGCCATACCTAGCGGCCAAGTCGCAATATTCCTCCTCTGAAAAAAATCAGCATCTCTCTAATGCTCGGAAAGTAAAAAGGCAAATTCGGGGCAAACCAACGAAAATACACGCATAAAAAAGAAAAAAAATACAGCATTTAGGTTCATGCGCAGTCGCACTACCGCGTGAAGTACGGCTTCATACGCACTATGGCACAATCTCCGAGGAGTGCCTTCGCTGCCGCGGCGAGAAGGCGCCGTCAGGGACTACCTCATAATTCATATCGCTCACGCGTCGCAACACTTTTTGCGGTCCGAAGCAGCAGCTGAGTAGTTTTTCTGACAATCTTTGGTGTCGGACGGGAGTCCACACCTAAACTTGATCACCTGGATGGTAATAAACTTGTCAAGGGCGAGCGTTGTAGCGGCATGCGTCTGTACTCTACTGGTGCGTAATGTGTGGGCGAGCTAACTGGCGTGCTTTTCGGTGTACTGGGTAAGCTGCACAGCGTCAGGAGTGATCAAAGCATCGCAGTTGTGTGGAAGCATCACATCCAGCATGGTCTGGACGTCACGTTCATAGAAAAGATGGATAGGCGTGAATCTAGTAGTTTCCTGGACGGCAGTATTGCACGCGAATTTGACGTACGGTAGCACCTGATCCCAGGTTTTATGCTGGACATCTACGTACAAGAATAACATGTCAGCGATGGTATGTTGAGTCGCTCCGCTTTGTCAAGCCGTTGCCCTGCGGATGATATGCCATTGTCTTGTGATGGTTCGTGTAGCTGAGCTTGAATACGTCATGAATGAGCTGGGCCATGAATGCTGTTCCTCTGTCTGTGATCACGCACCACGGGGCACCATGTCGAACAACGATCTGGTCCATCAAGAATTACGCGACGTCGGAGCCCGTACCGTGCTGTGGTGCCTTAGGTTTGGCGTACTTCGTCAAATAGTCGGTGGCTACTACGATCCACTTGTTGTTGGCAGTTGATAGCATAAAGGGCCCCAGTAAATCCATTGCTATTTGATGAAATGGCACTCTAGGTGGTTTTATTATTTGAAGAAGCCCCGCGGGCTTCAGTGGCAGGGATCTGCAGCGTTCACATTCTCAGCAGATTTTCACGTATCACTTAACGGATGCAAAAAGCCTAGGGCAGTAGTACGCTTGTCGAACTCGATCGAGAGTTCCAGAGGAACCTAAGTGACCAGATGTGGGCTCATCGTGGTGGGCGAGAAGAATGTCGTCACGCATGTCATTTGGCACAACTGGAAGATAGTTTTTCTCATTATCGTTGGAGTTGTTCCCATACAGGACCCCATCTCGCAGACGGAACGACGACAGACGTAAAAAATACATCGAGGTATCGAAGAGCTGTGTTCTACAAGGTTTTCAATCACTGTGCAAGTTTCGTCGTCCGTGTCGTCGTACAATCAGATCTGTTGTAGTAAGGGCCCCAAGAAAACCACTGTCATCCTCGGTGTCGTGGCCACAAACTTCGACAGGTACACGGGACAATGAATCAGCATCTTTGTGCCACCCGATTTGTAAGCGATCATGAAATCGTATTCCTACAGACGAAGAATCTATCGTGTCAGTCGTCCCAACGCGTCCCGTATGTTGGCTAACCAGCACAACGAATAATAGTCGGTCACTACCTTGAAGTGGCGTCCGTAAAGGTAAGGCCTAAATTTCATCGTGGCCCATACAACAGCAAAGCACTCTTTCTCTGACGTGGAGTAGTTGACCTCGGTGCGGTTAAGAGTACGGCTAGAGCACGCCATCACTCGCTCTTTGCCCTCTTGTTGTTGGAGGAGGACAGCACCAAGACCCACGTTCCTGACGTCAGTATGAATTTTCGTACCAGCGTCTTAATGAAAGGGAGTGAATACTCGTGGTGGTGTTTGCAAACACTCCCATAGTTCAGAGAAAGCTGCGTCCAGCTCTTCTCCTAGACGAATGGAACATCATCACAAGTGAGTCGAGTGAGCTGTTCACCAATCCTAGAAAAATTGGCTCTATAGCGGCGATAGTACGCGCCGAGCCTTAGAAAGCGACGTACTGCCTTTTTATCACGTGGAACAGGAAACCAAGCCACGGCATCACTTTTGTCAGAGCCTGGTCGAATACCATGCGCACTGACAACATGGCCGAGAAGCTTAAGTTCCTTGTAACCAAAGTGGCATTTTTCTGGCTTCACTGTCAGGTTAGCAGAGCGGAACGCTTCCAGCACATTCTGCAGAGGCTTCCGGTGCTCCTCAAAAGTCGCTGAAAGCACAACATCATCCAGATAAACTAGGTATATGTTCCACTTTAGACGGGTAAGAACAGTGTCTATTATTCTGTAGAATGTGGCAGGTGCAGAACAGAGGTTGGAGGAAAGCACTTTCTATTCATTGGGCAAAGCGGTGTAACAAAGGCGGCTTTTTCATGATCTCGTTCATCAACTTTGATCGGCGAGTAGTCACTTTTCAAGCCTAAGGATGCAAAATAATTGGCCCGCCACAATCTGCCGAGGAAATCGTCGATGCGGGGCAGCGGATAGACATCTTCTTTAGTCACGCTGTTAAGTGTCCTGTAGTCCACGCAGAAGCGCATTGATCCATATTTTTCTTCGGGAGCATGACGGGAGATGACCAGGCACTCTAAGAAAGTTTAATTACGTCACCATGCTACATGTCTTCAACTTAAGCATTTATCACGTCACGTTTCTTTGCCGAAATGCAGTAAGGGTGTTGTTTTACGGGCGAGGCGTCAGTTTACGTAAATATTTGGTGTTTGGGTATCGGTGTCTCATGAACCTTTGAGGTGGACGCGAAGCACTCTTTAAATTGATATGGCAGTTCACGTAGCTTGGTCTGTTGTTCCGAGGGCATCGAGTTGACATCAACCTTGCTAGAAGTGAAGTCACGTCGCTTGGCGTCAGTCGAAGCCTGTCGTCGGCTGATGTAGATGTGAAGCATTTAGAAACATCTCCAATACGGTAGGCGAAAGCGATGTGGTGTCACAAAACACGTTTCGCTACTCGCTACTGAAATAATTCGCAAGGAAGGCAGAGTATCCGTCATAAAGCGTGACGAGGCTGCGTGCAGCGCAAACACCTAGCGCGAACAAAAGTGCCAAGTTGCCTTCGGTGATGACGTCACCATCCCGTAACTTGTCGGACACCACATCAACTAGAACGCTTGAACGCGGAGGCAACGTGATGCTGTCGGCAGAAACGCAAAACTTGCTGTCACGGATGTCATCAGATTTGTCGGGGGATCCAGCTGCCAAGAACGTCACAGTACGCTCTCGTACATTGATAATAGTTCCATGCTCCTGCAACAAGTCGACTCTCAGGATTAGGTCTCGGGAAGAGTCATGAAGTACGAGGCAGCTGGCAAGAAATGTACGGCCTCGAATGCTCGCTCTGAGAGTGCACATGCCCATTGGGGTGACTACGTGCCCGCCAGCAGTACAAGTTTGTGCTTCGTACCAAGGCGTCACAACTTTATATATGTGCGCTGCTAGTTGTCAGCTCATGAACAAATAGTCCGCACCTGTGTACAATAATGCACTAACGTCGTGGTGACCGTCGACTACCACATGTATATTCAAAGAAAATCTGCTTCTGGCTTTCGTCGCTGTCTTCGGGGAATCACTACGGGTCCGCGCTTGAGTAGGTGGGAAGCCTTGCTGGCGTCGAGTGTTAGTTCCTTGCTGCCGAAGGTCGCTGTCGTTAGTTTTCCCGCCTTGGGCTAGGCGAGCGCGCCGGAGACGCCTTTGGGAGGCTCGGAAATTTGTAGATGATCGCCTTTGGGATGGGGCATCCGCAGTGGCATGCGCTGTTGTGAAAGGTAATCTTCAATAGCTTATGGTCTTTCGCCGAATCTCGGTCGTCGCCAGTCGACGGCAAAACCCTGTAGTACGAGGCGGTGATACGGACATTCCCGGTACACATGTCTAGCTTCACCATAGTGATAACGCAGTGGTCGTCTGTCTGGTGTGCGCCCTAAGTCGGATTTTCCGGGAAGCGGCTGGCGATTTTCCAAGTTCTGAATTAGCTACAGCGCAAAACGTGCATCCTGAGGCATAGGATTAACGAAGCATGGGGAAGCAGGAATATATCGACTGACAGCTTCTGCGTGTGATCGACAATGTGGCTCCGTCGGGACAAGCGGGACATTACTGGAAGGTAACACTTGGAGGTGACACGCTCAGGAAGTAGGCCTGTCGTTCTTCGTTTCTGACGAGGCTGCAAATAGACCCTGCAGTAGGTTGGGACTGGCACTGAATCTTTTGTAGTTCGTCACGCACCACCAATTGAATGAAGTCGCAGAGAGACTCGATGTTGATGCGGCTTCCTGCACCTCCAATCTGACCTACTGACGAAGCGACACTCACTTGCCGGTCGTACACAGTAGAGGGCTGCCGCAGCACTTGTTCCATGGTTGTGGCTTCGGTCGAAAACTCCGCCACGGCCTTTGGGGGACAGTGAACGAGGCCAGTGAAAAGCTGCTCTTTCACTCCTCGCATTAAAATATGGACTTCTTTTCTTCCCCCATGTCAGGGTCGGCTCGATGAAAGAGGCTCGCCATGTCCTCGACGTACATCATGACACTTTTGTTCGGCATTTGGAAGCACGACTCAATCACTTGCTCGGCTCGTTCACGGCGATCGGGATTGGCCCAACTTCCCAGCAATTATTTACGACACTCCACGAGAAAAAAAGCTCATGGTTTTCGTACCAAGTACGAGTGCCGTCATTCTAGCTGAAATACACGTTCCTCTACTTGTCGAAGTCTGTCCAACCATTGGCGTCGGAGACCCGTTCAAACGGAGCCAGCTAGTCTTCGAAATCCTCCAAGACAGAATTGTGGAACGTCTTCAGCACACATGGCGTCCACAGTGTCGGAGGCGTGACCGCAGCGCTTTCCAGTGCGTTGGAGGCTGCAGCGCCTTCCCTAGGGTTCGGGGGTGTTACAGACGTCAACTCGGGAAGAGCTGCACGCTCAGGAAGTAGTCCTCAGAGTTTTTAGCTTGGACAGTGAACAGGTGTTGTCACTACAGGTACAGAGCTACCTGGAGGCGTTTGGAACATCAGCTGGGGGTTACCCAGCAGCTCCACCAGTTGTCGCGTGCTACAAAAGGTCTTCAACTCGGAAGAAGTGAGCCGGCCGGGAGACGCACGGAAAACTGGAAAGATGGCTGCTTCAATAATCAACAACTAGCCAGAGTGCGGACTGCCCTGGAACATAGTCTTCCATTTCAGCAGGCAGGTATGATTTACGCTCACCTGTACCTAGTGGCCGAGTGCCAATGTCATCTGCATTTATTAATGCTGGTAATGACAGTTCAATGTGTTTTTCTTGCTTGCTAAGTTGGAGGTTGAATTCGAGTGGACTCTCCTCTAATTTAGCTTCTAGTTCCGGGAGATATACCATAACAAAGGTGACGAGGGACATCCCTGTCGCAGCTCACGCTAATTCTCAATAGGCTCAAAAACCTGTTCTTCCAATTTGATAACTACCATATGTTACTTTTATAGATATCCTTCAGAAGATTAGTTATTCCATCTTCTACATCTAGTGTGCCCAGTATTTCCCAGAGGTCTCCTTGAATCACACTATCGTAAGCTCCCTTGATAACTAGAAATGCCCGCCACAGGGCCATGTGTTCTTTTTCCGCTGCTTCGATACACTGCATCAATGAATCCATTTTGTAATTATTCCAGCACCCCCTCATTCTTTACCATGTCTGTAGTTTTTACTATCTGCATCACCAGAGTGTAAACTAGTGATGTCACTGTTAGACGGTGGTAGTTGTTTATATCGGCTTTGTACCCTTTTCTTTATTGATCATGCTCATTCATTGGGAGCTTCGCCATTCATCATTTCTTTGCTCGCTGCCTCTTTTAGGGTTTGATTAGAGCTTAGTTCTAATTTCTTTTTTAGTATGATTGGAATACCATCAGGGCCTATTGATGGGCTATTAGCAACTTTTTTTGTTGCCCTTTCCCACTCTCGTGGTCCCAGTGGAGCCTCTGAGCTAATTGATTTATCCTCATCTGGTACGGTGCTTTCTTGATGTTTAAATGTTTGTGTCATCATTGTTTTTATATATTCCATTGCCTATCCCCTTCTAGTTTAACCTCTTGAACTCTATTTATAAACATCTGTGTCATACTTGTCTTAATAATAAGAGAATTGAGATTGTTCCAAAAGTTTGCAGCTTCCTTTCTATCCTCTTTGTTTACTTCCACCATCCACTGGGTCTCCTATTTTTTTCATTTTTTCACTGATCAAGTCAGACACTTTACTTCTGCAGCTCAAACAGTCATCCCATTTTCTTTTGACATCATGTTCCGGTTCACCCCTCTGTTTAGCCTACCTGTGTTCCCTGGGGACTTCCTGACGTCTTACCACGGCTCCCTCACCTTCCTTATCCCGCGAGCTCTTGTGTTTGTGTCTGCTTTTTCCAGTTGATTTGACTCGTACCTTAGGAAGCTCCAACTCCAACAATTGATTCAGATTTGTGTACGTCCCATTTGTTTTGGTATCCTCAGTGATTATTTTCCTGATCTCTCTAGTTATTCTTTATTTGTCTTTCTGAATATATGTTACCGTGTGGTTGGTCGCACCGCCACCTTTCCAAATAGATTTCTTTTCCAAAACTTATCTTGATACATATGTGATCACTACCTAGGGTTCTGGATTCATATTCATCTATGTTCAACCCCCTTAGCCGATAATACATCTTTGGTTACATTATTGCGCAATCTATCGTTGACTGCAACCTTCCCAACTCCCATGTTATCTGCCCTTCGCATTCTCGGTGCTGTGGCAAATGAATGAATCATGCTTTTCACACATATTCATTAGCGTTCTGCCTGTTGGGTCAGTATATTCATCCATATCTTCTATGTGAGCATTCATATTTCCCAATATGAATACTTCGCGCTCTTCTCTCAGTTCGTCAATGTCATTTCCTATGCACTGCACCAATTGTTGCTTTTCCTCTCTGGCTTTTGCCTATGTCCACAAGTACACAAAACCAATTGCCCTTCCACTTTCCCTTTTAGCCATAAACGTTCCTTGTACTCCTGCATGACCATTTGCAAGTCTTTACTTTTACAAATGAATGCCCCAATACCACCCCCTTTATTCTGCCTCATGTTCTACTACAATATTCGCACGTGTAGTCCGGATTGTTAGTAGGTTGCTCCATGTCCCTATGATGCGTTTCTACAAAAGCATATACCATCAGCCTCTCCTCCCTTAGCTGTTCTATCTCTTCCCACTTCAGCCTATTTCTGCCACCCTGCATGTTAGTATACCCTACGTCTGAATTGGCTTGGCCCTCGTAGCTACGTTGATTTCTGCCCCGACCTCTACGTGTGCTAAGTATTGATGACACTTTGGAATTGTATCTGTCTATACCACCTGTCAAAGACTCTTCCTGGTTGTTTTTCTCGTTACTAGCTATACTGCACCCTGAAAGGCCCATGTGCCTCCCAAAAAAGCTATTGCGTGTCCTGAAAATCGCCAACCCACCTCATGATGTAGCCTCCCATTGAAGTGAATGCTATATCGTTAAAAACCACCCCTTTTTGCACTTCTCTGCTTATTTCCACCACTTCAAAGACTTTCTCTCGACTCATATGCCATATCTCTTTGTTTGCGTTGACAACCGCTCTTGGCGGGTCGGCGTCATGCACCGGTATCTCCGGTATCGTGCATATCTCTACCTGTACATAAGGGGAAATGTTGCGCGTGTCTTCGACCTTTTTCGCCTGTGTGGTCGCTAGTCCTGCCGTATCATCATTCAGGACATCGTTGAAACCACCTGCAATTATCAAGATGTTTCGTCCATCAGCTGTAGTTTTGAGTTTGGCGCTCACTTGTCTCATGACTGCTTCCAGCTTGCGTCCTGGGAACGTTCCTACTGCAACCCTCTTGTCGCCTCTTACCCTCTCTCTGATTGCTTGCGTGCATCTACTTAAGTTCGAGTCCCCAGCGATTATCACGTGCTGTGACTTTTCAGCTGGAGCGTCCTGCACCTAGGGGTTACTTGCACCTGTGACGCCGGCTGCTTTGTCCCCTCCCAGCCCTTCACTACTTCGCTGAAGCTTGGTCTTGGGACCATTGAATCGGCTTAACCTGTTTTTTCGAACTTGCTTGCTTTTTCTTCTCCACCGTTCCGGTTGCCGTTGTCTTACCATTCTCTCCGTCGGTCGCTCCTTTGATCACCTTCACTAGTGCTTCCACGTAGGACTTGAGCCTTTCTTCCATAGCCCTCGTTGTATCTTGCTCAGTCGCCAATGTAGTCTCCAGCTCGGTGATTCTCATCCGCAGCTCATTCTGGGCAACCATCATTTTTATTTTTTCCTCGACCTCACGTTGCCTACACTTGGCGTCCGCCTTTTCTCTATTCGCGTCTGCATTTGGGTCCATTTTCAAACCCACCCCGCATCCTGAACAATTACAGCTTTTTAAATTATGTCTTTTTGACACCAATTGTTGCCCCGCCGCGGTGGTCTAGTGGCTAAGGTACTCGGCTGCTGACCCGCAGGTCGCGGGTTTGATTCCCGGCTGCGGCGGCTGCATTTCCGATGGAGGCGGAAATGTTGTAGGCCCGTGTGCTCAGATTTGGGCGCACGTTAAAGAACCCCAGGTGGTCGAAATTTCCGGAGCCCTCCACTACGGCGTCTCTCATAATCATATGGTGGTTTTGGGACGTTAAACCCCACAAATCAATCAATCACCAATGGCGCTTATGTATTGTCCCACTCAATAATTACGAAACACGGCCTATGACAAACCCTGCGCTACGAAAAAGAAAGTCTAAGCTCCAGTAGAAAAAATTGCGTGTTCGATGTACGTGCACCTCCCTCACGGGGTAGCAAGAGAAAAGAAACACAAACACACGCACACATACTAGTAAATACCTGGTGACTGGCTCCCAAAAACCGTACATTGTAATAAGTGTTACAAAGATTTAAAATGCTGTTTAAATAAATAAAAAAGCAAACTCAAAAATGCAAAACCTCCCGATAAGGATTTTTAAGCACTCCCGATCTGCGCAGCCGATCGGGAGTGCTTAAAAAACACATTCATCCACCGTGCCAGTCCAAACTGAGCAAAAGATTACATTCAATTGACACCACCTAGCAGACATTTCAAGAACTAAACTCTTCTGTGCACAGCCGCCTAGATCGGGCGCACGCGGGGATGTTTCTCCGGCCTTTTCATTCGGCGCGCGCCCCATTGAAAAAATGTAATCGGAAAAGTTCTGCCACGCGCCGCGACGCGTCGCCTTTCTTCTACTTCTCTGCAGATGACACCGCGGGGGAACCGCGCCGTAGACATGTTTACAGAAATGCACATTGGACGTCGTTCACGTGGTGACTAGAATAAAGGAACGCTAATATGTATTCTTAGTCGGGCTTGACACAGTGAGTGTTTTTCTCTGTGACATGCTATGATAGAGACATAGCCAAGCAGCGTGAGGGGACTGCACGTGGCGCAGTTCTTTCGCAAATTTCGCCTCCATGACCCAGTAATAAACTGACTGACTACGTGATTTGCCACACTTTTTATTCTTTCTTTTAGCAACCGTTTCCCCCACTGCCGCCTGAATCGGTGCGTGTCAATTTAAGTTGTCTTGTTCTGCAAGAAATGCATTTTGTAGTTGTCCACTCTTCATATATAGCTATGTTGCGCAGACCATCTCTGCCATCACAGTACCACTGGCTGGAAAACTAACACGTAGTGCTGTTAATGCTGCAGTCGTTTTCCCCTGCAGGATGATCGGCGAAGGTTTGTTGTGGGCACAACACTTAGAATTTCCAAGCTCCCACGGCACAACATTATTGCAAATATGCCTTTCTCATCTAAGCGCAAGCTGCATTTAGGCGGCTATGAACGGAAAAATGATGGGTGATACTAGTCGCTTGTGAATTATAGGGTGCCAGGGATCGGTCACCCGTTACCAAAGTACTTTCATTCAGTTAGGTTAATTTTGTTGTTTCAAAGCACGACGTCAATAAAGAGCTTGCTTCGCAGAAAGTATGTCATCGGCGTCTGTGTGTGAGGAGAAAAGCTCCGTTGGCCGTGAGCGAAAGTTTGAGGTAGATGCAATGCAGATGGTGTTTGCACTTCGGCTTTCCTTACCGTAAAGTGTAGGTCTCGGCCGAGAAGCGAAGGCTTCGTGCTAGCGGTTGGGGAGGTGATTGTGTGTGTTTTTCTGTGCGTGAGTGCGCATGTGTATGTGCGTATGTGTGTACGGGTCATTTTTGCGGGGTCTAGAGCGCGCGCGCCGTGTGTGTGTGTTCTTCCATGCGTGAGCATGCGCGAATATGTGTGTATGTGAGGGGGCGCGCTAGTCTGCCTGTGTGGGCGCACTTCTGTGTGTGGTCGAGTGCGTAAGTGTGTGTGCGTTTTTTTGTGCGTGAGTGCATGCAAATGTGTGGGTTTGTGTGCTCTTTTGTGCATGTGTGTCCGATTGTGCGTGCATGTGGGCGCACCCTCGTCGGTCTGTGTGCGGCGCTCACGCGTGTGTGTTCTTTTGTGCATGCGAATGTGTACCTGTGTGTGCTCTTTTGTGTGTAAGTGTGTGTGAACGTGTGTGTATGTGAGCACGCTGTGTGTGTGTGTGTGTTCATTTGCGCGTGTATTTGTGTGTCTTTTGTTTTGTCACTGCATTTTTCTACGCCTGAAAGAAACCCTGCCTTTTACGTGTACCTCAAACGCTAAGCGTCGTCTGTGTCTGTATGCAAATTAACGCTTGTTGCACTCAGCCATCACTTTCCACAGAGTTACGAGACGCGGACCAAACCACACTGCTTCAAATAGGAGCACATTTGCAGCAAGCTCCAATCCCGTACCTTTCCCTTCATTGCCAAAAAATATTTTCGGCGAGTAAAGCAGTTAAGCTCGCGCATGGAAGGCCTCAGTACCCCAAGGTATGGCTGCCAACATCGGCGATGCAGCTCAGCTATCCTTCGGATTGTTTCCCTCTTCTGGAAGCTCTCAACAAAAAAATATTAAATCAGTTGGGTGAGTCCTCTCTACTGTGTACATTCTTCTCATGTGCTGCACAGAAGGGAACCAAAATTTTCTTGAAAATTGGCTCACGGATGTGTTCGCGTCAATCACTATCAAGACAGCAGCTGGGGCACGAAGGTAAAGAAACAATGTAGCGCTAGCCGCCATCAATTCTGCTATTTGTTTTATTTGACGTAGTTGGGGGGTGAAGAAAGATAAGCAGCTTACCAGCGGTCTGCGGTTTCTATAAACTGACATCTTCAAGCACCGCAAACCATCCTGCACAGACAGCAAAGGAGGGGTAGTAGGCGCGCACCGCCATGCGGCGAACGGAGCGGCCACGCCCCCTTTTGCAATTGCGCCCTTTCCGTTCGAATAAGACGGCTGGAAGAACACCGCCGCGCGTGCCCGATCTAGGTGGCCACGCTCTTAGGCACATAACCAAGAAAAGTGGCTACTACAGTGGATGATCGAATGACGCCTTCAAGAACTTCACCCTAAAAAGGCACGTCATATAACCCGGAGTAAAGAAAGAGCGGCTCGCTGTTCTCGTCCAGAACACTCCACTCACAGTTGCCGAGTTTCATTTGGAAGCTATAGCCATCGAAAAAACACTAGAACAGTGGGCTCGGCACGGGAGATAAATCTTCACATACCTTCACATACCTCCACATACCTTCACTGGAGGTGTGCCTACCGATACATGAGCTTTGCCGGAACTGCTTAGATCAGTTAATAGGGAAGAACTCGGTAGGTTGCAATTGCCCCAGACTGCTGCTACACTATGTATTGGCGACGTTGTTCGAGGCGAACTGAAATTGGTCTTGCGATTTCTACGACGTTAGCCGCGCCCGGCTCGACCTATCTCAACATACTCCTAGGTACTGGGGCAACCCTTGGTACGCAGCCATGAAGCAGTTGTGACGGAGGCCCCACTCCTGCCGACAGCACGCTGTGCACCTCGTCCCCTGAAACCAACGCCTACATATATGCCTCTAGAAGCACAGAGCATAGCTTGATATGTGAAGGAAAGACCCCGGAAAACAGAAGTACGGCATGAGCACTAGCTCAAGCATTTATTCTTATTGTGTAGAAGTTTGTCATCTGTATAGACACTGTGCTTTCAGACAGGCTGGACCACCTTACGCACCATATCTTCCAAACTGCGACCAACATGCAGAAATTATCGAGTACTTATGCACGCGCCAGAGCTCCCCCTCTCTACGCCGCAGGAATCACGTTTATCATCACCTGTGTACTACCGGTCTTCCAGTACCTTGAAGGCAGCCTGGGTGTTGTACTCTAAATACAAGATCTGACAATTGAAGCAAGTGACTTGTGGTAGTGAGACCGCTGAAAACCACACTAACGAAGATATTTAAATACAGTTTCATAACGACGACGCAATATTTGCCATTCAGAGTATATGAATTGGAGTTGAATAGTTGAAACGGCACTGGCGGTGTATATTCAGTAAAAAGAAACAATATAGAAGAGAACTGAAAAAAAACTTTACCTGTATCTGCATGTTTCTCTACAAATGTTATCGAAAGACGATAGGCTTGCGTCTGGAGAGAGTAAACGAAACGTTTCGTTCTGCGTCATGGTGCCCCTCGTGAGCTCTTAAGTGACAGAGGCCGTGCCTTCCTTTCTGACGCCTTGAAGGCATTGCTCAACGAATGCCGAATCGTGCAATGCACATGTAGAGCGTACCACCCTCAATCAAATGGCATGACGGAGCGCTTCAACCGTACTCTTGGCAATATGCTGTCGATGTACGTCGCCTCTGATCATTCAAATTGGCACCAAGTTCTCCCGTTCGTCACCTATGTGCGTAATACTGCCGTACAAGCTACTACTGGGTTTTCGCCGTACTTTCTTCTATACGGACGAGAACCTTCAAACATAGTAGACACTATTCTTCCATATACTTCTGATGAGTCCGAAAGTTCAACATTATCTAAATCTGCTCGACATGCTGAATAATGCCGCCAGCTTGCCCGCTCTTTTTCTACCAAAAAGCAGTGGCAGCAGCAATCCCGCCAGCCTGGGGCCGTTCGGCTCCAAACTTTCCATATGGTTCATTGTTATGGCTTTGGGCACCTGCTACCGCACCTGGCTGCTCCGCAAAACTTCTTCCTAAATACCTCGGGCCATACCGCGTTGTAGAGCAAACGTCACTCGTCAACTATATCGCGGAGCCCATCATCCCAACCACAGACCTACGCTACCACGGCCGCGACACTGTCCACGTCTCTCGCCTCAAGCCATACTATGACCCATCAGTCGGTTCTTCTCCGTAATTCGCCAGGATGGCACCTTTTTCTGCGGAGGGCGATTGTAGGGAAGAAAAGGGGCCTCAGCGGCATTTCTCGGAGCCTCAGGAGCATCGTCATCAGCATAAGCTCGTGCTTGCTGCGCTTGGCCGGACGCTGCTGACTGCTTCGCCTTCTGCGTTCTGCTCTATAAATAAACCCCGTTACAGTTTATTTGATGTTCTGCGCAAGAAAATCGGTTAGTGGTATTCTGGAGGCGCTATACAGTGCCTCAATGCGTGCAGCAAAAGCGAACGTGCGCATCGAGGCACGTCACGCGTGAGACATGAGTGCTAGCTGGCAGTTACCTTGGAAAACGAAGCGCGTGGCGTCCGCGCCAGTCTTGGAGGCGATAAAGTGTAGGAAGCAAGGTGACGGATAGGTGCCACCACTGTGTCATCTCAGCAAAGCGTTGGAAACATTTAACTTTTCGTGCAAGCGTTGCATAGTCAGCGCAGCGTGGTAAACGCTACGGTGCTCAGATATCCGTATTCAAAAACTTTTACTGAATGAAGACCTTATTATAACAAAAAAAGGTCCCATAGTGTAAGCAATGTTGGGAGTCATTATTATGGTAAAAAAGGAAATACAACTTAACAGCAAAACGAAGCAGCATAATAATCATAGTTAAGAGAATAAAAATCTAAACGATCGCGATTCTGATAGCTATAAAGTTTAAAACACAAACATTTTAGGACAATGAACTGTAGTATAAAAGCAGACACTAATCACAACGATGTAAGTATAGATGTGTTTGAAGAACAATGAATAAAGGATGCTATTCATTAAAAATGATTTTCGAAGCTGATGTTAGATTGACAAAGCAGAAATTGCACACTTATTATTCTGTGACAAAAATTGCAGAGTTGCATTAAAAGAAAAGCCTATCTTTGAGAACTGTAATTAGTTCACATCTTGGCAAGTAGAATTTGTTATTTGAAGAGAAACAGATAATGTTCGAAATAGAAAGGTCTTGAATGATAAGAAATTTTAGAAGGTTGGAGTCCCTAACTACTTGATAAGTGAATGCGTTGACATTGAATTTGGTCAGGTTGTCAGTATTTTGCATTTTTAGTTCACGCTACTAATCTGTAACATGAGCGCATCAGCAGCTCCAGGTGATAATGCGAATGGCTTTATTTTGTACATATTTCAGAGAAGGAAGAAGACAGTGACATGTTTGGCCTCATGAATCAATGCAGTAGTTATGATGACTGTGACATAACGCATGATATACAGGGATCAAAGTTGTCAAATCAAAATAACATCTAGTCTTTAATAGAACCCGAATATCTTAAGATGTTTTTCGCTGCAGTTCTTGAATACATAAGCTAAATTTGAACCGAGAATCTAGCTGAATATCATAAGAAGAACAATGATCTGATATGCGGAAGCAGTACAAGTTGATAAAAAGCGGTGTAACTCAAGAGTTACTGACCTGGAAGTAAAAATTAAAAGCTGAGTTTTAGAACAATTTATCGAAAGCTTATTTTTAGTACAGCTTGCACTAACGTAAGAAGTTCAACTTTAAGGGTTTCTTTGGGGTGGCTTAATAAATTACTTGGATGTAGGAGACTTGTGTCGTCAGCATATAAAATGTATTCTGTTGATGAGGTTAGATAGTGAGGAAGGTCATTATTTTAGAGCAGAAAGGTTAGCGGGCACAGACTTGAGCCTTGTGGAACATCAAGAATGCTTACTTTCTAGTAAAATAGTTGCCAGAAATCGATGCTAATTGCTCACGATCTGATAAGCAATTGCGGAAAAAATTGAAAGAGTTACCTGCAATGCCATAAGATTAAAGTAATGAAGAGAATGTCATAAATAAGCTTTTCAAACGCTTTAGTAAGCTGTAGAAAATCAAAACGAAGCAGGTTACTCTTGTCTATTTTCAGTTTGCATTCTCTGTAACGTATATCAGGGATAAGTTAGTCGAATATCCTTTTCTAAACCCAAACTGTTTCAGATGCAATAGGTGATATTTCGGGAGGTAGCTGGACAGTGAAACATAAATACGCTTTTCAATTACCTTGCTAAACATAAAAGAATGAATATTGGAATGTCATTAGAAATTGAGCATCTATCACAGTTTTAAATACTGAAACAATCTTATTAACTTTTAGGTCATGGGAAAATACACCAGACTCAACAATTTGATTGATTATGTAGGTTCATTACATCTCGAATAACATGAGCAATTATCTTCACATGGTTAGCACAAATGCTGTCAATACCTGTTGTAGAGGGTTTTATGCTAACCAATTGCTCATTACTTCATCAAGTGTAGTAGGAAAAAGCAACAAATCAATGACCACAATGATCAAGTTCATCATGCACTTAGGGCGGAGCAGGGATAGGGGACGTGAAGTAGTCACTACTTGTATTCGCAATGTGTTTCGCATTTGACACCACCGAACCCTCATGAATGATGGTAGCTATGATAGACTAATGGTTTTAATAAGACATAATTTGATCAGTCGCCATTGCTTCTTTTACGTCTGATACAGTACATTTGATTTCATTTTGATAATAGCGCTTTTTCGCTTCTTTTATGCAATGTGCTACAGTATGCATAGTGATACGATGTTGCTTGTAGCGATCAAGCCAGCGCAAATAAATCCTTGTTTTTGTGTTTTTATATAGGTTGTCTTTTTTACGTAGGCTATATGGTAGTCCATTCAGTAAATATGCAATTCAAAAGAGGCATAACATTGTTGGAATGGTACACTTGTTGTAGAGAAAGTATTGCAGTTGGATAACATGGAGATGAATGTGATGTACTCTCATTCAACATTATTCAACGAAGTGACACAAGACCAATCAGAATTCGATACCATTTCTATAAATTTTTTTTGCGGTCAAACTTACTGGTAACAAAGTTTACGTTAATATTACAAGGACTAAAGTCAAAGCACAGAGTATGTGAGAAGTGATTTGTAATATATCACTTCGAATAATGAATGTGAAGGGAGGATTAATTAGGTTCGATGAAACATGATCAATAAGAGTTCCGCATTCATTATTACTGCAACGTGTTGGAAATGAAAATGAAGATTGAAGATCATAACTCTGGAAACAACTTGAAACTGGGCGACATAGGAAAAAGAAGTATGAAGTAAATCTATGTTATGTTACCCATAATGATGACAGATTTTTTCTTTGAGTGTCCAGAATAAAGTCAGTTGTTTCACAAAATGCAGGAAGTGTTGTGTGCGGTGATCAATAATTGGTACCTAAAACAACAATATTATTATCAGCAAATATGGCAGAGTTATCTACTTATATCAACACTGACCCACAGTCAGATATATTTATGTGCAGATCAAGCCTACGCTTATACTGAATATCAGAGCGAATGAACATGGCTGAACCACCACATTGGGATGACGTGCGATGACAGTATTCTAAATTGTAAAGCAGAAAACCATAAAGATTATTAACTGATTCACTGAGCCATGTTTCAGAACCACAAATGATTGAGAACGAATGGAGACGAGAAGACAATAACAATTCGTAATCATGAGAATGCGCAGACTACGCGAGTTGAAGTGAATCACTGAATGACGATTGTTCGAAAAGCAGGGCTGAACTTCACAAGTGAAAATACACGACATTTTATCAGAGGAACAATAAAGTATGGATGAGAAGGTCTAATCAATTTAAGAGAAAATTTTCAAGTCAGATTCAAACCCGATCCGGAAAACCCTACTGTCTGTTGACTGTCTCGCCTTGATGACGCAGTCATCAGTCCACAAAACCGCCACTTTTGTTTTTTTCTTTCATGTCAAAGCTTTGCTGAGTAATTGCTTGTTTTGAAGAGTGAGGTGGTCTTTGACGAGAACGGGTCTGATCTGTGCTTTGCCATAGCCTCCTATATTTTTCTTGCCTGCCGGATGAGCGCGAAACGCCTCGTCTATAGTGGTGCCGCCTACGTAGGGATAAGGGGTTTTGTACTTGGCCTTTGAGATCAGCAACGTTTGCTAGTTTCAGAGGCTATGCCTTGTGTTGAAATGGTTGCCTTTTGAATGAATGCAAAACGCCCGTCATCTATGGCGGCGTTACTCACGTAGGGTTTATTTATTGTCCAATATAATTACCTTTACGCCTTTTTAAATCGTTATGTTTGCTGCATATAAGCCCCAAAAACGGAAAATTTTATTTGAAGACAACTCGACTTTTAAAGGGCGCCACAACCACATTGCCGACGACGGCCGCTTCGTAAGCCACCGCCGATAATCTGGTAGGGAAGCGAAATCTAGGAGGCTGTTGCTTCACTGAAACCAAAGTGACTAGTACTCAGGCGTGCCTTGCGGCCTTCGCCTATGACGTCCGTTTTCAATGTTCGAGAGTGAAATTTGACTAGCAAGTGTTTTGTGTCAGACGGGGACAGAACACAATATACAACTTTTATATCACTAGCAGAAAGCGAACAGTTCAATTTAGGGGTGATATGTTAAAAAATAGTAATGATGTTTTTACTCTGAGTAAGTTGAACGGCTTTGATTTTCACGTTGTTTTTTTAGAGTACTGCTCCAAGTCACCAATTCGCCTTTCCAAAGATTCGTTATGTGCAATGAGGAATGTGTTGATTGCAGTTAGTTCTTTTCTGATCTGAGGGACTGAACAGTCTTGTTCAGAATATCAACACTGCTCGTAAGTCCTTCGATCACGTCCTTTAGCTCTTTAATGATCAGGGAAGGCTGAGAATGTATCTTGCACACAACAGTTGTCGTTAGCTTATGAATAAGGGTATCAAGCCTGTCTCTAAAATATTTTTAGTTGTTCAAAGTGTTTGGACAGTTTGGCAACGCTTGGCATGAATAATAGCTAACACCAAAGGTAGCAGCAGGGGCAGTGTAACTATTAACACGTAAAAAAATCCAATAACAGCCAGGAAAATAGTGCACGAACTTGTGGAGTAAACACGGGAGAGTCAAGCATGCAAACACTGTCACACTGTTGTGCTGCTGCTAATAAATGTAGGTGAGTGGGTGGGAGGACATATATAGAGCCAAGCTGCAGGTGAGCAGGTGCAGGTGCAGATCCAATGGCAGCGATGAGCTGTCAGAATCACGCCGAAAGCCCGACTATGCACGCTGCTTGTGATTAGGCCGGTTACATGCAAGCGTGGATCCGCTAATACGTGTTGAAGAATTGAGCCGGTGAGCAATAGCGCACGGGAACCTGTGAAGCCGAGACAGGAAAATCAAGCATGCAAACACTGACACTTTATCATGCTTCTGCTACTGAATGCTACAATTAATTAAAAACGCCTTTTCTAGTATAAAGAGATATATACAGAATATTGAAGTGTTAATATTTTGCATCAGATATGCGCAAGAATTGCTTTTTATTCGATACTCACACAAGTATCAACCCTGAAACTTGAACAATATTGGTTGGCGCTGCAGATGGGGTTTGATTTCGGGCGCTTCGGATATTGCTTTTGTGGACAGAGAAGCCCAGCGACAGAGAGACAAAAACACAGACCAAAATTTTTTCTTCGAAGGTCTTCAAGAAAGAATATCATCTTTCAAAGCCGTAGTGCCGTTCACAGCGCGCTTCTCACGAGTAAATGATGCACGAAAACCATACACCCATGACAAGGGCGACACAGCGACGTTTACACCTCGACACTAACTGTGCTGTTTAGACATAAACGACGCACGAAACATAAAACAGGTATAGATGAGCGCGAACTAACAAGTTTCAATGTTATTACTTCTCTGTGTCTGAAAAGCACGCTCTTTTCGCAAACTGGGCAGCGAAGTGATCTTTGTGTGCCCGGAAACTACACCGCATTTGTTTCGTTGAATTGCCAAGGCATACGGTTCGACCACACCGCGAGATAAGCACACACTCACAAGCGTCTCTTTGCCTTCCCCGCACTCCCCACGGGGCAAATTGAGCGGGTGAGATGAGCGCATGAACGCGCATCACCACGTCACCACGTAGCGACGAGCGGGGCGCCGAGCGCGTAACAAGTGTCATCGCACCGGTAATGCTGAAAACACTCATATTTCCAACGAGATCGGCATTGCCAGCTGTAAGTGGTGTTTGTAAATTGTTTACCGTATTAACATTGTCGCACGGGTGCCCTGGTGGCTCAGTGGGCTAACGCCTCGCGCTCAGGAGCGAGAGGTCGTAATTCCGATTCCGCGTGCTGGAGCCTTTTATCCAGATCGCAATAATATGGACTCTCTGGGTTGTGTTTTGCCGCCAACGTCGGCGTAATCGTCGACGTGGGGGTCACCGTCCCTTACCGTATATGTATGTGTATCTCTATATGTGTAAGCGGCAGAAAGAAAAATATCCAGAAGAAAAACCTGGTGCGCAGAATCGAATTTGAGACCTCTGAACCATGAGTTCGAGGCATAAACTACTGAGCCATGGTGCAGCACGTCCTTTAACGTTCAAACGCACGCTATATATATCTAACATTTACCGTTGATTACGGAAATTCTGAGAGAAACTTTCGTTTGTAAGCATTAGCAGCGTAATGGCGCAATGAGCACGTGTCGTCACATCGTCACGACCCAGCGGTCCACCCTCTCATCTCCTACGCGTAGAGTGCCTTGCGGTAAGGGGTGGGGGTATGAACGTGAAGCCCCTGGACACTCATTCGCCCGCCCTTATCTCGTGGTGGGGAGGATCGTAAGTCTTGACTGGCCCTTGTCATCAGAACGATTCTGTTGTAGTTACCGGGCGCACAAAGGTCACTGCAATCGTTGCACATTCTGCATTTGCGAAAAAAGTGCGCTTTTCATACACAGCCAAGGGTGATTTTTTTAATCCTCTTTGAACACAAGAAAGTGACAACTGAGACGCGTATTCGCGTTTATCTATTTTTCTGAGTACGTGTCATGCGTTATTTGTATATGGAAAACGCGGGACATGTTCCAATCAGCCTGCCATTCTGCACATGATCTTCAAAGTTGTTGCTGTCGCGTTCATTGCTTCGTTTTTGCGGCAAAGCTGTGACTTTTGTCTTCATTATTTCTTTTCTTCTTGCGAATATATACACATATATATATATATATATATATATATATATATATATATATATATATATATATATAACTTTATATGTATATATATATATATATTCCTGCTCACGGCTGGTTGTTTTTTTTACCCAATTTTCTTTCTTCTTATTGACATTCCATTTGTTCTAATAACTTCCCCTATACATTTCTTGGCATTACTGTTTGTGATATCTCATTAATATTGTGTCAAAACACGGAAAAACGAGCCCTTAGGTATACATTTCCTTCCCTTATTCATTAACGACGGTCTCGTACTGGCAGACTGGGTGTCATTAGGTTTTATATGAGGGACTATTGGTCAGCTGCCCGCTCGTAATAAGTTCATGTGCTACGTGACGCCACACATGCGCATAAAAGAGTGTTTCACACTCGCCGCTTGGCCTATAGATGGCGCTGACCGACGCTCCTGCTTCTAAATTTACATATAAACCCAAAAAAGTGCGATGAGGGAAGGGCACTGTGATAGCTGAAAGGTTACAGCATCGAACGCGTTATTCGAAGGTCGTAGGTTTGGTTCCTGCTCATGGCTGGTTGTTTTTTCACCCACTTTTCTTCCTTCTTATTGACATTCCATTGCTTCTAATAACGTCCCCTATACATTTCTTGGCATTACTGTCATCTGATAGATCTCATTAATATTGTGTCAAAACCTGGAAAAATTAGCCGCTAGGTATACGCTTCTTTCCCTTATATATATATATATATATATATATATATATATATATATATATATATATATATATATAGTGGGAGTAATAATTTATTGGGCCAGTTAGTCTTCGTGAAGGTATGGAATATGGCACAATGGGAGCGTTGTCAATAAGGATAAATATATTTATTTCCCAACAGTTTCGGGAGGGGTCCTCCCTTCATCAGGGGAAGAGTTATACTCATCCCCTGATGAAGGGAGGACCCCTCTCGAAACTGTAGGGAAGTAAATATATTTATCCTTGTTGACAACGCTCCCAATGTGCCATATCTCATATATATATATATATATATATGTATATATATATATATATATATATATATGTGTGTGTGTGTGTGTGTGTGTGTGTGTGTGTGTGTGTGTGCGCGCACATAAACGATGACTGAAGTCGGAGGCAAACGCCTACAGCTGCGGCAAGAGCCAGCCGAATGTGTCGTTATAAGTGCCAGCGCAAAAGAATTCTATGCATTGGATCGGATGACGGATACAAACAGCAGGTGGTCACATTATTACGCAAGGTACGCCCACGGCAGATGCACTGGAAGACTTGAAATACGAGGCTTCACTAACGCTACCTACTTCATTACACTGCCCGAATGATCAGAGAAACCTATATTAGGTGTGGATTTTCTGCTAGCTAAAGGTGCCGTAAATAACCTGCGCAGGACAAGCGTTTCATTCAGGAGCGAAGAATGTAACTGGTGGCCGTGAAGAATGAGACAGTGTAAGAACGCGAATGTATAGCAAATGAAAATTTTGGCCAGTTTTTAAACGAAGTGTCTGTGTGGCATGGGGTTTGTTCACTTGGCTAATCACCATGCAGGTGCCCTACTCACAAATTTGGCCAGTGAAATTCAACACATCGTCGACTGGGTGGCTATTGCCTATTTCCGCGTATTCATCAAGGCGACCTAGCTATTCAGCTCAACAGCACCGTCAACACCTGAAAGTTGAAATTTGTGTAGCCTTAAACCCGAACCTCTCACAAACAAAAGAGAAAAAATATAAGCCTTGGTAAAAAAATTCTCTGAATGCTTCTACACTGCATTGAACCTCAAGCGCAAGTCTATTGCGACGCACAGAATTGCAACAGAAGGCGCCATAAGACCTATTGCCAGCACCCATATCGACTGTCACAAAAAGACACAGCAGTTATGGATTAAGCAAGTGGAGCACAGGGTTGTCAAATCTTCGGAGAGAAAAATAGCCACAAAATTCAGCAAAGTAGCCACAAGAGCAGCCAACCAGCAGCCAACCAGCAGTCAACCAGCAGCCAACAAGCAGCCGTTTCTTTATTTGGCAGACAGAAAACCAGCAAACATGATTTCAGTTTATAGGAACTATCACCACAATCTGACGCTTCAAAATACAAAAGTATACATCACAGTGACGTTCAATTCATCAAAGTAGAGCAAAAAATCAGGTGACTCGTGTGAGGAGGCATTAGGACTTGTTATTTGGCAACGAATATGACCCCGGCATCTAAGTGTACATAATCGAATTCATTTTTGCCACACTAGCTGTTAATGTAGAGAAGTGAAGTACTTCATATTTCACAGTAAATGAGCGCAGCTTTTGAACACGTATGTAGAGCTAGCGAACCTTTTCCGACGTAGTCCAAATTTGATACTGATGATCGCGAGAAGTGCGTTTGTTATTTAATTTTATAAGTCGCTTAGCTTAAGAGGCACAACATAAAACGTTCCCTCTATTTCTGCGCTAGACTTAGAGACAACAAAAAGATTTATTGCTGTGGCTGCAATGACTTGCTTCGGATTAGTAGCTGATGCATCCCAGTAGGTTTATAAATCGATTCATAATCCCATTGCGGCGCTGATATCCTGAAATTCACGAAGTTGTCTTCCTTGCTTCTCAATAAGGGCTCTGAGCAACAGAATACATCTCTTGCCAAGGTTTCCGAAGCATTCGTTGTATTCGGCCCCATAACTGACCACGCGGTGGTCAGATTTAGCCAGAGTCACTGGCAAAACAAAACCAGCAGGGCTTCCTGCAATGAAATGTTTTTAGTGCGTCTGTGCTAACAGATCACGCAAAGAACAGCTTACATGCATTTATGTGAGAAATACATGCACTGAAGCCTAAGAACGCCAAGTTATAAAGAACAGGCATGTCATTTCAAAAAAATAAGATAGAACAATTGACAGAACGAGCGCTGTGGCTGAGAAGTGCAACAGCGTCGGAAGTGGAAATATTGAACCAGAACAGCCTACTATTTCGAAACAGCGAGACACGTGGATTCTGCGCAAGGCTTCGCTCAGCTATGTGCGTACACGTTTTGACAATATTCGCCCAAGGTGGTGCCAGTTATACAGCTCATAACAATAGCGCGTGCCGAGGTAGCGGCTAAATAGGCTGGAGTCCCCCGCAAGCTACGTTACAGTGCTGGCGCTAATCTGTATCAGTTTCGTGAGTAATCCGAAACTATGGAGACCAGGACGTATTTTGAGTACAGGCAAATGCTTGAAGCATACCCAGTAACAAAATTCAATTACACCGAGGAAGGTGCAGCCGGCTGTGTAAAATGAGGCTTTCATACTTCTTTTCGCAGTGGCACTCGGTTTAGGTTTATATTAGCATTGATGCCAACGCCATAACATGAGTTATAAGGGGGCCAAACAGCCAACGTCATTCTTTTCACCGGGGCCTTTTGAATGTAGCCAGTCGTGCATGCAGTAGCCAAATCTGGCAACCTTGTCAGAGCAGATAATTTCAGATGACGTCATAACGCATTTCCATAGGCCATGGGCGTGGGGGAAAAGATAGCGCGACTTCACCTGCCGGAACAATGCAGGTCATGCGGTTGTCGTCCCATTTTTGAGAGAACCACCATCATCTTCAAGCATCCTAACCAGCTAACAAGAGAACTCGCTGAGATATCTCATATAAAGATTAGGGGTAGCAAGTGCGTTAGTGAACCATCCATCACACTGCATAAAAAAGAATTAAGTTATTTAGGCCAATCTTGTTTATTGCCATGAGTGTGACAACGCTACCTCGATGCACCTCGTATTCTCCGCATGTTGTGATGTAGGCTGCCAGTACCCATATATATACTTTTCACCCCGTTTTTTCCAATAAACAACAGTTGTGTGCCAGCGCCGTCTTTTCTCTTTTGCTCCTTCCCTGTCCTGTACTTTTTCTGGTGTTGCGCTGTGAGTAAGTTCACAATGAATTATTATCCGCACTGCCAAGAACATCAGAAACACGCAATTTCGAGCACAAGCTTCATAAAGCAGGGTCACCGAGCAGAGAGACTAATTAAGCCTTGAACGTGGACCATATCGGAAATTATGTGTAGTTGTTGGTGTACTTCGTGCTGGCCACAGCAGCGAGGTGAAATAGCACGTCGCCGAGCTTCTCGACATGAATAAATTTGATGATAATACGTATTCAGTCGCACGTCCGCAGCCATTCCTCCAGAGCATCGTCAACTGCGCCACTGAAAACAGCCGAGTACTCAAGGTAGTATGAAGCATAACAGAAGGTATAGAAAGTGTTTCACGAAACTTCTGCGCAGATAGATTTTGAGACATACGTAAATAGATACGACGCGGTCGAAGGTCTAGCATAAGCTAGGAGATGGCATTTCAAACACTTGTATACATTTATTGAGCTCTTGCAATAAAGTCTACCAATGCGTCACTCAACTCCTTAATTCATACATCTGGAGAGGGAGGGGTGTGCGCGAGCAATGGGTATTAGAGGCTGATGGAGCACAGAGTATAAGGCAACAGATACCTCACAATATTAGCTGCAGTTCTTTTTATATATTCCGGTTAATATATTTTGCCTTCTAATCTTACTGTAGTAGCATTCCAGGGACGTGGTGTGAGCTTTCACTGTGGGCTTATGTGCTCGCCCCCGTCAAAATGAAGACAGCGCACCACCAGTAGTGGTCATTAAAACGCGATCTTAGCCTTTTTTTCGTTCATGGCATTTGTAGGATTTCAGAATAGTATGCCTAAAAACTTTTGATCAATTAAAGTTGGGCTGTGGAAAGCATGTATAGATCAAATGCGACGAAGATTGCAAAGTTACGAAATTTCGAATGGTAGTTCGAAACAGACAACGAACAGACGCGCTGCAGTGATGACCGTGAAAGTAATACGGATATGTCTATATCAGTCACAGGCAGTTTTCAGAACACCAATGCAGAGGTACAGAATCTTTAGCGGTACACCTTTATGATGCCAAAAAAGGTTTTGTGCACTTCGAAACATGTTCTGGCAGCTCAAAACAGCTTCTATGCTCTGGATATCTGTGGCGGGTGTGTGCGTAGTGTGTATACCTGGCTTTTATATGAATGCTTATGCATGCATGTCATTTATTGCTATGTGCTGAAACACTGCTTATGCGGCGTTCGTTTTGGGTGAACATTGACGCAGTTGCATTAACGTGAATTTTAACTGCGCTTTTCATGACGACCGTTGTTTTCTAAAGTAGGCACGGAATGTTCATGTGAGCTTCCAATGTGTTACTGACTGCAAGATGCAATATTAAAATCAAATAAACAAAGAGATGATGCCGCATGAGTGAGTGGCGGAACGCCACGATGCATCCGAACACAATGATGGCATCATCTGCAATGCGGAACGGCCACCGCCGTATGAATGTGTCCTTAGGGTTTTGAAACGCATTTTCTATTGTATAGAATTGTATTGTACAGTATTCCAAGTTTTAAAGAACAAAATAGTATTTTTTCAAATAAATTTTTAGCTACCACCAGAATTCATACATTGAAACTTACACATTCAATTTGGCGTTTTTCTAACTTTTCTACGGAGCAGGGAGTCCACCTCACATGGTAAGAGATGCGTTTCGTGTGGCATTGTCTATCAGCTATGCCTTTTACAAGGCAGTGCAATCCTCCAGCTGGCTCCCCAACAGAGTTCGAAGTTTTTTGAACAGCAAAGGCATAAAGTATCAGATAGGAAGTCCGGGAAATCGATTGAACCCCAAGTTCATCGAAAAGTTTTACGGTGAGTATTTCTACGTTCACTACACGAATTCGAATGTCAAGCTTAAAGAATAAAGTTGTTAGTTGAGAGCCATACGAGGTGGGACGCAAAAATTTGTACCTACAGACGTTTGGCCAAATGAGAAACCCAGGCGGAAAAGTCGGCATGGCACTGATTCAAAATGCAAAAACGATATCCACGGCAACTCTGGACGTGACATTCGTACCACTACATTAAATGCAATCATTGAACAAAGCATTAAAGCGGAATTACAATCCATATTGCTCATGATCACATATGTGTGCTGTAGTAACTAGAGACTAGGGCTGCATGCTTCTTTTAAAAAGAGCTTCGGCTGATAATTTTGAACCGGCAGTTTAATGAAAGTGGCTCACTTTTCTCTCCTTTAAGATAAGAACAGGTGTCTTTGACTCGCCTGTTGAAAATTTGTCGTTCATTTAGTGTGAAGAAGTTAGCGTCGCTTATAGCTGTAGGGATGAGCCACCACATAACACTTTGAGTAGATATTGGAGGCAGAGTAACGCTGTTGGACTTGAGAACATCATACGTAAAAGATGAAGTATACCTGAAATTTCTTTTATTGTGCAAACATTAAAATAATGGTATGACCCCACAATATTCATTTACAATCGAATTACAAATCAGAATCACAAACACGCATTCTACTCAGCAGAGCTATCGTATATTTTAAAAGCATTAAATCAGCAAGGAGTCTCTCAACTATCTCTAAAAAAATTTCGCAGCTACTTTAATTATTCGCAAAAAACAATAAACTTGTAGTCAAAAAAAGAAGAGAGAAAAAAGATAACTTATTGCCAATGTAGGTCACTGCGTGCTTCTAGGAAGTCTTCAAGTAGCGAAACTGAGAGAAACTGCAATTAAGGCTGAGGGAACATTTTCATTAATACTTCTGATAAAAAGCACGTGCAGAAAACGCCCTAAACTGTATGCACTGCCTGGCATGCTGTTTTCTTCAGGAGTTATTTAGGTAATTATTAGGAAAACAGCATGCCCCCTCTCCTCCTCAATTGATAATATATACCGCCAAATTTCCAAAGCGTATGCGAATGCGCAGCCAAGTGTAAATGTTCTCAGCTGTGCTGTTCTTGGCCGAATCAATTCCGGTACCTTTTGTGGCGTCACAGCTATGTTTCCAGTTTTTTTTTATTATAGCCAAACACAAGCATCTTAAAAATGTGATTATCGAGGGGCCGAGTCACGCCCACTTCACTACCTAGCAAGGAATGTATTCCTCTTCGCTGGCGATATTCTAAGACAAGCTGCCACCAATGTAACCCTTAACGCATATTATGGGCTCCTGACAATTGGGATTCACGAAGCATTGAGGCCGCCGGCACTGCCGCACGACCGCTTACCAACCGGTGTCCTCACCGCAGCTCTTACGACTCGGAGGCCAATACACTACTGCTGTGGTTCAAAGAATGATTTCCTATTATCGCGACACTCAGTGCCGTTTCCCGGTACTTCCAATAGGGCTAAGTGAATGATTGAACTTTAGGGCACCTGCAGACAGGTATTATACTCTGTCCTGCAATTGAAACACACTTCGATCGGAACATTGATGGGCGATGTCTATACCATGGGGAGACCTGTAACATCTTTCACAGGGCATGCGCATGTGCGAAAAACTCCCGAGAGGCATGGGATACTGCCCTTTTATAAACCTCACCTTGCTGGAGTCTTAGCGTATTCGGATGAGACGAGCGCGAGTTAAGGCCTCGTCATGCGGTGTCGCGGAGTAGGGATGCCGACTATTTAGCGGAATCCCTACTCCGCGACATGTTTTGGCCGCCAAGCTGCCTATTTCTTTTTTTCTGCAATACATAATTACATCTCTGTGATAGTCATATCGTGGTTGTGAAATGGTTAACTCCAGGTAATACTTTAATATTATTAATAACAATAATAATAATAATAATAATAATAATAATAATAATAATAATAATAATAATAATAATGATACTAGTTCTATTACCATAATAAAAATATTTATAATATATTATTACTTGTTCTTCTAATGGGTGTAGGTTAGAGTTTGACATAGTATTGATGCGAACGTTATCTCGTGAAGCTTTCAGTATTAGTGTTTAAGTAGGCATATAGCACTTCGGCGTCGATAGTTCGCTCACCATTTGGCGTTATCGCTTCGGCAGTATCGAGATACGTTGTTTGAGACCATGCATGTGGTGTTTAATGCCCGTTGTCCACTTCTTTCAAAGCTTCCGCGCCGAGCATCTGTGCCGCAATGAAGGCGTTTCACATAATAATGTTTTTTTTTAATTGCATGATGCAGAACCTCTGCCGGACGTACCGCTCAATCGGCTGTTTCACTCATGGATAGAAGCTCGCCGAATAAACGCTCACTATCGGTGGAAGGACCAGAAAACAATGTGGTATGATGAAGAGTTTGTTGGGGCAACCTACAATGAGGCTACCATAAAAATACCAATAGCCATAATTCAACCACCATTTTTCTATGAGTACGGGCCAGAAGCACTTAATTATGGTTCTCTCGGAATGGTAAGCTATCGTTTCTTTGAGTATTACGCAATGAGCATTCTATACTTCAGGCAAGTGCACGGTGCATGACCAGTGCCATGAAAATACAGTGATTATTGGCGTTCACATGGACAACAACGATATTAAAAAAGATCGTTTGACAACCTGGCACGTTTCGCACTCAAGCTCCACGTCGAGGCTAGCAAAATGCAGCCACAATTTTTTTCTTTGAGTTAAGGGAGAGCAGAAAAATCAACCGTAATTTCTGTATGTTCCCTCGTGGTTTTTTATGTCTTCTTTTATATTGTTAGGGAAAAAAGAGACACTGTATTTACAAGGCTCTGGTTGAGATATATTTTAGACCAGCAGTAGCAGCGTGACCGGTTGACCAGGGACCAAGCCGAGACAACGCTTCGTCTTCCTAGTCCGGCACATACGGGCGTCGCCCCCTAGAATATGATTATGCATGCAAGTAGCGTAATCCCCGGCGGCAGTTGCACCGTCTCGGCGCATATAAATGTCAATGTTAAAGGCAAAGTGGTAGGGTTTCAAGCGCACAACATGTACTATATTGGTAGCCTGTGGGGTGCATGAAGGCCACGGAGCGACAGGACCGATTTCATATGTTACAGGAGTAACCGCACGAAGGACTCGGTATGAACCTGTGTAGCGGGTAAGAAGTTTTTTGCCACAAGCCAACTTGACGGGTCGGAGACCACAGCCGGCCCAAAGAATCAGGCGAAAAGTGTAGGTCGCGGTGTCGTTGATCATACAAACGCCATTGCTTCTCTTGGGGGTCCAGAAGGCGAGTACGGGTAAGTTCGCGTGCGTGAGCGGCCATATTCATTGGATACTGCAGGGGACGGAATCACGGTGTCAAGAGGCAATAATAATTCTCGGCCAGACAACAGAAAAAATGCAGAAAAACCGGCAGTGTCATGGCGCGATGAATTGTATGCAAATGTGACGTACAGCAACGCAAGATACCAGTGGGTGTGATTGGAAGAAACATACTTGGCGAGAATTTCTGTAATAGTTCAATTCAGGCACTGCGTAAGTACATTAAGCTGTGAATGGTATGAAGTAACCAGCTTGTGCCTCATGTCACATGCCTGGAAGCTATCGAATACGACCTACGAAAAAAAGATGCAGCCATGGTCTGTAAGCAGCTCCCGCGGAGCTCCGTGTTGCAGAATCACGTCCTTTAGGCGGAAGTGAAACTTGTAGCTACGAGAGTTGGTTCATAATTTTGGGTAAGCTGGTCAGTGACACCTGTAGCGCAGCTTGTTGGAAGAGCTCGTGTGATGGTATAACGCGGGGCGTAGTCGGTGACCAAGGCTATCCACTTGTTGCAAAGGAAGACAAAGGGAATGGGCCAAGTAAGTCTAAGCCAACGCGGAAGAATGGTCCTGACAATGCCAAATGATGGAAGGCATCCTGCGGAAAGCGTCCATGGTGTTTTGCGACGCTGACATTTCTCGCATACCGCTATGTATCGTCTGACTGAGCGTGCAAAGCCTGGCCAAAAGAAGCGTCGGGGTATTCGGTCGTAAGTGCTTGACACACCAATGTGACCGGCAGTCGGATGGTCATGAAGTTCGTGTACAACTTCCGAGCGAAGATGTTTCGGAATGACAAGCAGCCGGGACGGTCTGTCCGGCTTAAAAGTTTGTTGGTATAATACACCATCGTGGAGGACGAATGAGCAATAGGACTGATCGGAAGGTAGGGATTCGAGGCGCTCGACAATAGCACGTAAGGACGCATCATGGCGCTGCTTGTCAACGATGCATCTCATTTACGAAAGAGGACGGACGCAAGGGTTGGTGTCAGTGTCACGCATGATGTTCTATTTAGCGACCGGGTAGCGGGACAGGCAGTCTCCATCTTGATTTAGGTGTTCGGACTTCTATGTCACAGTGTAGTTATTCTCTTGCATTTGCAGAGCACAAAACCCGAGCCTGCCAGTAGGATCCTTCAGAGACGTAAGCCAACATAGCTCATGATGGTCAAATATTAGAGAAATTTGTGCCATATATATATATATATATATTGGTGCAAGTTTGGGACGGCCCAAACAAAAGCAAGACATTCACTCTGTATTGAAACAGTTGCGCTCAGCAGCTGTGAGGAGGCGGCTTGCGTAGGCGACAACACTGTCGTGTTTCTGCTGGCTTTGGGCTAGGACGGCTTCAATCCCGTAACCACTAGCATCGGTTCGGACTTCTGTCGGAGTGGGCGAGTCAAAGTGACCCAATATGAGTGGAGCCTTCAGTAGCGTGATTAGGTGAAAAAAAAGCGGCAGCTTGGGCGGTACCCCACGTAAATGTGACGTCTTTCCTCAGAAGCTCATGGAGCGGTAGAGCGATGGTTGCGAAATTTTTCACAAACCTTCTAATACAGGGACAAAGCCATACAAAACTCCAGACGTCTTTGACTGACTGGTGTATAGGAAAACTCGTGACTGCACAAATTTTCTCCAGGTCAAGCAGCACACCATATGAGTCGACATAGTGGCCCAACTCTTTAATATGCTGGCAGCCGAAGTGACATGGCAACGAGTTTATTTGAAGGCCAGCAGTGTGGGAGATGTCGAAAATAGCTGACAAACTCTGAAGGTGGGTATCAATCGTTGCGGAGTATACAATAACATCGTCTAGATAACAAAAACATGTCTACAATTTGAACCCTTGTAGCAGAAAGCCCATCATGCGCTCGAACGTAATTGGGGCGTAGCATAGCCCAAACGGCATAACATTGAACTTGTAGAGGCCGTCTGGAGTTACAAGCGCGCAGTCTTATTTTCATATTTTTCTTAGACACCAACACCAATCTGCCAATAGTCGGAACGAAGGTTAGCAAAGAGAGGTGTTGGACTAGCTGGTTTTTCTTGAATGAGAAAAATTGTGGCACAGTTGCTGTGAAAAACGAAGTTAGGAAGGAGAAAAAAAAGTAGCGACCAGTACATGCCCAAACTATCAACTGAAGTTTATTGAAAGAACTTGGAAGAATGAAGGCTTTCTGGAAAGATAATAGTCGATTTACGAAAAGGGTGACGTGCAGTGACCCCCACGAAAAATGAATTCATTTGGAAGCCAGAAAAAGCATTTATTGAGCATACCCGGATAACCACTTTGAAGTAGCATCACATCTGGTAATCGTAATCACCCCATGTGCTTGCATCTGAAGACCGTGGAGCGAAATTTCCGAGCCCCACCCTTTCCGTAAATCAGCTATTATCTTTCCAGAAAGGCTTCATTCTTACAAGTTATTTCAATAAACTTCAGTTGATAGTTTGCGCTTGCCCCGCCGCGGTGGTCTAGTAACTAAGGTCTCGGCTGCTGACCCGCAGGTCGTGAGATCGAATCCCGGCTTCGGCGGCTGCATTTCCGATGAAGGCTGCAATGTTGAAGGCCCATGTGCTCAGATTTGAGTGCCCGTTAAAGAACCCCAGGTGGTCGGAATTTCTGGAGCCCTCCACTACAGCGTCTCTCATATTCACATGGTGGTTTTGGGACGTTAAACCTCACATATTAATATCAGTTTGCGCTTGTACTCTCCCCTTCTTTTTTGTCTTCTCCCCAGCTTCGTTTTCCGCAACAATTGTAGCGCAATTTTCTCAATCATGAAACGTAGGTCTATTGTAGAAAAGTATCGGGCACCACAGAAACAAACGAGAGTGTCGTCGATTCGGGGCAAAGGGTAAAAGTCCTTCTTTGTGATTTTATCCAGATGGTGGTAATCAACAAGGAGGCACCACGTGTCGGCTTTATTTTTAACGAGTGAAGTTTGGCCGAGTGGACTGATGTCGATGTCGAATATGTCGCGGTATGAAGCCAGAAGCAGCATAGCGTGGCTGACCTCTCAGGTTTGAGGTCCTGGCCGAACATGGAGCGCTAAGTCCCATTGAGGCACGTGGCATCCTGTGGCTGCCATGAGTGGTCAGCACATACGTCTGCCGCAAAACTGGTGACGTGATCGACGATGAAGGGAGTTAATTTCGTTCTTCTCGACTAGATTCTACAATAGCTAAGGAGGTAAGGTGTTTGAGGTTCGGAATGGGTCCAATCGATGACTCGAGTGCACGGGGGCAACACGAAGGAAGAGCCATAGTCCGGTGAAGAGTCGCTTATTGCAGCCTCAGGTGTCTTTCCGAGTCCAAGCCAGAACATCCACTCTTTGTTTCCACATTCAAACATTCCCTATTCAAGCCTCGGATGATCAAAGGGCATCCACACAAGCCATTCACACATGTGGGCTTGCATCGCCACAACCAATCACAGAAAAATGGCAGCATATTCACAGAGTGAATGATGAATAGTGGGACGAAGCATCCGTCTGTCCATTCGTTCTTGCTTCCGTCCATCCATGCGTGCGTCTGTGTGGCCGCCCGTGCGTCTATCCGCACGTTCATGCGTGCGTCTGTTCGTGCGTCCGCACGTTCATCTGTGCGTCCGTCCATGCGTCCATTCTTCCATCAAGCCCTCCGTGCGTCCGTCCATGCATCTGTCTGTGTGTCCGTTCGTCCACCTATTCAACACTCCAAGTACCACCATCTCGAATCTTTTCATCATATATACCCCATATAGAAGCACCACCATCCAGCGGACATTCCAAGGACTGAACGAGAGGAGGCACACGCACACTTTCTTACGGCTTGCGCTTCGTGTCTACTTGCTACCTTTAACCACCTTGAGTTCATGGCATATACTAGTTCACTATATTCATGGCACTGCGGCCCAACGCTCGCTAAAGCTTTCTAAAACCTAGGAGGCTACACCCAGCGAGTATGACGTAGCAACCCTTTTGTGTCTTCTGTGCGTTGTTGAACAATAAAAAATTTGCAGCGTGCGCCTTAACTAAAAGTCGAATTCTCCAGTCTCTCATTTTTTCTTAGCAGCCATTGGCATGTAAATTGAGCACTATCTGTTATTTTTCAACAACGCACAGAAGAAATCTCTCACCGGCATCACCTTGGAGATCAAAATGTATTACTGGTTACACACTACTGCTACGGCTACGAGGGACAAACGGGTGCCGCTATAAGGAGTCGCCCCTAAAAGTCTTTAATAACAGGCACTGCATTGCCAAAACTACGTTAAAAATACAACCCCAGTGGAGATAGGTTCTCTGCGTGTCTCACTCTCTCCCATGTCAAGTTGCGCTAGCCTTCGTCGGTAGCCCCGCCGCGGTGGTCTAGTGGCTAAGGTACTCGGCTGCTGACCCGCAGGGCGCGGGTTCAAATCCCGGCTTCGGCTGCTGCATTTCCGATGGAGGCGGAAATGTTGTAGGCCTGTGTGCTCAGATTTGGGTGCACGTTAAAGAACCCCAGGTGGTCTAAATTTCCGGAGCCCTCCACTACGGCGTCTCTCATAATCATATAGTGGTTTTGGGACGTTAAACCCCACATATCAATCAATCAGCCTTCGTCGGTAGCCATTCTCACGCTCGAGCCCCGTCAGCTATCTCACTAAACTTTGCTTCGTAGAAGCCTCCTTAGAAATGGTGAGTACACCGTCAGTTCCTGTGCATTGAACAGATGTGCACGCGACAGCGAGGCGCCTCGCCAATCTAACAACACTCGGAAATGACGTATAGCGGGGGAGGATAAGCTCTTCTGCATGCCACAACCATGTTTCGGTATGCTCAGTGGTCGCGTCTATGCAGCATTCTTGATTGCCCGTGCTCATGCTAACAACGACTAGAACTCAGAAGGCGGCGCTTGGCCTGCTTCTTGCAAGACGCTCTCTCGAGTAAGCGTCCTCTTATAGTCCTAAGCGGGGGCGACCTTGACGGCACCGCTCGTGAACCAAGTAAACAAAGGAGTCGCCTTTATTTTCCGTGCGCTGGTCTTCCGCGTTGGCCTTCGCAGAACCAATCAGCTTTGTTAGTTAGGGGTCGGGAACTGTCCCCGCGCTCCGCATCAGCCGCATTAATCACACTTTACACAACACGCCGCCAATGATTGCGTCATACTGAGGGTCTTAGCGTTGCGACCGAAATTATTTGAGGTAGCACTTCCTTCATAAAACCGAAATTGATAACAGGTAAATATTTTCGGTTAAAGGTAGCAGTTACGACTGAGTGTGGGATAATGATGTCACGGGCCAGGAGAACATCAGGAATTGGTGTCACAGTATAATCACCGTCGAGCATAGGAGAGGGTGTTGCCAATTCAACGAATGTGAGAGCTTTAGGTGGTATCCGGCAAAAGTCAGTGGTGCGGAATCTCTTCGGCAGTTCAGGGTGAAAATTCGGAAGAAGAGGAACTTCTAGACAGAGAGGATGGGCGGCAAAATCGATCAGAGCAGAGTGCGTCGATAGGAAGTCCATGCCAAAATTAGGTCATGAGGGTGATTTTCGAGGACCGTAAATAAAACGGGGACATGGCGGCCGGCAGTGCTAACACGAGCTGTACACCGTCCAGTGATGGCCACAGTTCCACCATCAGTGACACGGAGAGCTGTAGTTACTGCACCCGTGATGACATTTTTGGGTAGGTGACACAGATGAGCACGCGTATGGACACTTGTGCTCCGGTATCAACTAATGCCGTCAAAAAAAGGCTGTCCACATACACCTCAATTAGGTTCGTATTAGTGGGGGGCTTAAACGGAGGATTAGGATCAGCCGCAAGTGATCCAGCGCTACCTCCTCGAGCTGCAACATCTAGTTTTTTGTCCAATAGGGTCCATTGTTTGCCGGCGATGAATAGAGGCGTGGTTGGGGTGATAGTGAACGGCGGCGTTGAGGTGATGGCAAACGAGCGGTGAAGCGGCTGTTAAGGGCGTTCGAAGAAAGGTACACACAATTGGGCGAATACCTACGGGAGTACTCGTATGGACGAGAAGAGAAAAATGTTTTGCAGTTTGGGCACATCCAAGTGCTGTGGCAGTAGCGGGAGATATGGCCAACACGGAGGCAGCGGAAGCTGATCGGTTTTCCGTCTGCAGTTCTCTCTTTCGTCGGATCAGAGGATCGCGGAAGAAAATGTTAGTCATAGCGCGGTGCATTTATTGTCTTTGGTCTGGAGGCGGGTCGGCAGAGGGAACAGGCGATAAGAAAACCAAGCTCCGAAATTTCTTGCCTTACGATGGCTTAAATAACAGGAAGCAACGAAGGAGTTTGTGCGGCGACATGGTCAAGTAGAAGTGAAAGAAACGGCATTGGGCTAGACGCCTCAAGCTCCCGTTTAACTATACGTGTCACGTTCTTCTGTATGGGTGGCGCGACACCGAGATCGGTGCAGGTTCATGCAACAGCAGTGTTTGGTATCTGCGTAAATGAAGGAGAACACGTCGGCTTTTGGCCATTTCGAAGCGTGGCATTTCTTGGTAATCATATCTGTTCTCGTGACGTTGGTGTACACGAACAAGTTGAAGGCATCATGCGCTACGCCTTTAAGCATGTGACCCACCTTGTCACTCTTGTTATGCCTGCAAGTCCACAGCGAACATCCATGCCTCTGAAAAAGGCAATAAGTGTCAATGCCAACCCGCGAGCCCGCCTGATGCGAACAACTCCATGGCGTCATCACGCGGCAGTGCCTTTTTGCCAAGCACGCACAGTGAATCACCTCAGCCAGCGAGCCCGTCGAAGCAATCGGCGCCTTCGTGTGTGGCGAGTCTGTCGCAATGCGTGGCGGCGTCACTCGTCCTTGGGTGCAGCCACGTGCAGCGCAGCGGCTCCAGATTTGATGAGAATGACGCGGCCCAGTGGCAACCCCATTGGAGGATTCTGACCTCACGACCAGCGGCGTTTCAGGTTGGACATTTGGTTACTCAAAGAATCCACCCGGTGCATATAAAAAAAGCCCTGCGACGCGTCGCGAGCAGTTGACCTATGTGTAAGAGAAGAGAGTTCGGCTCTTCGCGTCTCTGAAATGTCGGCCCCAGTGCCGAATTTGTAACGCCTCTGCGTATATGCTGTACATACACCTTGTTTAACTCACCGTCGTCTCGTCCGCACGTCTATCAGCTCTGCGCAGAAGCAGTCGCGAGCTGAGAAACCTACGCTACCAAACGGCTGGTGACCTTCCCGGCGGAGTTCGAAGCAGTGACACCTTCAGGACCGTGTTGGCGTCGCCATCTTTCGAAACAGTGGTTGCAGCGGTAAGATTCGTGGCGCCCTTTGTAACGTCGTCGGAGGCGCGCTTCGTAACAGTGGTTGGCATCTGGGGGATCGGCCGGCGTCAGCGACATCGATGCGGTGAGTGCCTGATGTTTTCCCCTCAGTTCACCAGACTACTCTATCTCAGGTTGTAGTAGTTTAGAGAAGGGCTGTGTGAAGCATTAGAGTGAGCGTTGATCGTTTCAAGCAAAGTCAAAATGCTTTGAAACTAAAGTTAATGTGGAGGGGCTAAACACGGGAGTGTTAAAAATTGCTTGCGCGTCTTGCTGGTAGACTTATAGTGGGTATGGCAAGTGAATTCTTAGCAGGGGCAAACAGCAAGAGGCTAGTGTGAACGATGGAGAACCTTAAAGTGAAGGAACTCATCGAAATTTGTGAGGAACTGGGCATTACTTTGGGCCGTGCGAAACGAAAGCAAGCGATCCTTGAGATCATGAGGGATGAAGGAGTGTCGGCTGAGGAAGTTGATGAGGCCCGGGAGGATATCAAAGCACGCCGCGAGGAGGCTGAAAGGCGGGAAGTAGAAGTTCGCGAACGTGAAGAAGCTGAAAGGCGAGAACGCCGTGAGGAGGCCGAGAGACAGCAGCGCCTTGAGTTGAAACGAATAGAATTGGCAGTCCAATAGTGTTCGCAGTCGCCTAGCGTAGCTTCTCCGATGATTCAGGTCAGCGGTTATAGAGTTCGGGACCAACTGCCACCGTTCGTAGTAGGCGAGGACATGGCGAAGTATCTCGTCAAGTTTGAACACGCCTGTGAGCGAAATGCTTTGGAGCGGTCTCTTTGGGCGCAGAACCTGTTAGCTCTTCTCGACGGTGAAGTGTACGACGCGATAACTTGCTTGTCGAGGGAAGCGTTTGAAAGCTACGAAGAGGTTAAGGAAGTGCTCTTGAGACGTTATAAGTTGTCACCCGAGGCTTTCAGGCAAAGATTCTAGTATGCTAAAAAGGGGAATGAGTCACACGTTGACTTCGCGTTTCGTCGTAAAGCCGATTTAATTTAATGGCTCGAGGGCGAAGGTGTTTATGACTACCGCGATAAAGTGGTAGAATGCATTGCGTTGGAGCAATTCGACCGCTGCATCGAGGAGGATGTCAAGCTTTGGCTGCAGGACAAACTTGGTGAAGTACAGCTAAACAAGGCAGAAGAGTTAGCTGAGCAGTATTACACTCGCCAAAAGTTGCATAGCAGGGCAGTGCACGTTGAAAAGAATGAAAGGAAAGAGGGCTTTTCAAAGAACCCTGATCAACGGAAACCCGCTCCGCACCGTAATTTTCAGAAGGACCCGTCTCTTACAAAGGACACTGTAGGGGAAGGGCAAACGGAAGCGGAGAAAACAAGTGAGGTTCCTAAACAACGCACTGATACCACACGGACGTTTGAATCACGGAAGCCGCTAATCTGCTACAACTGCAAAAAGGAAGGTCACATCGCGATAAACTGTAAGCAAAAATTTGCTTTTGCAACAATCCAAGAATCGGAGAAGAACATGCGGTTGTTAGAGCCGTATCTCCCAGAAATTAGTGTGAATGGGAAAACGTGTCGAGCATTTCGAGACTCAGCGGCGACCATGGACGTTGTCCGTCCTTCTTTGGTGTCTCCGGATGACTTTACAGGAGAATGCGCGTGTATTGGGCAAGTCGCCGAGGAGCAGAGTGCTTGCTTACCAATCGCTACGGTTGTCAATAAAGGCCCGTTCGGTAAGCTTCGCACCGAAGCGGCTGTGTCTGTAGCACTTCCCGATAGTTTTCCTAATCTTTTCCCTAACAACTCAGAGCAGCTTCTCAAAGAGCAGGGTAAATTGTTCTTCCTCAACTTAGCATACACGGCCCTCACGCGATCGTAAGCACGGAAGCTTTCGCAGAAGCTTGATCTCGTTCAATGTGGTGAAACAAGTTCAAAAACAGCAGATCTTTGCGACCTTGGCGGAAGTCGACAGAACCTCAGAGTAGAAGTTCTCCGTGTGAGTCTTGTGAACTATCACTCGAGCGGCCCGTCGCCGAAGCGACCAGCGCGGTTTCCGTAGCAGGGGGAGACGACATGGCGCCATTGAGTCAGAGCGAGAGGGGTGCAACGCTCTCGCCTGTAGCGGAAAGTTGGAGTGAGCTGTCGAGGGTTGGTCGAGAAACGCTCATTTGAGAGCAGCGTGAGGACCTCTCGATAAAAGCTCTAATGAAAAACGTAAACTTGGGAAAAAAAGAAGAATGTTTCTTTTTTTGAGAAAAGAGGGCTTTTGTGTCGGAGCTACACAAATTTGCAAGGTCGCAAGTATGAGCAGCTCTTGGTGTTACAAAAGTATCGTCGCATGAAAACGACGATACTTGAAACTGGCGCATAAAAACGCATGGGCAGGGCATCTCGGCCTAAAAAAGACCAAGGCTAGAGTTTCCCTTGAGCTTTATCGGCCGAAATGCTGGAAGGGTATCGAAGACTTTGTACGCTCATGCGAAACTTGTCAGAGAGCGGGGAATTCCACGGACAAGTGAAAGGCACCCATGAAGCTTTGTGACACAAATTATGGAGTGAAATTTTGAAGGCGGCTGCACAAAAATTACCACAGTAACTTGATGAAACCATACGTTCAACGTCAAGCGGTCGTAATTCTGCTGTTGAATGCTTCAGAGGAACAGGGAGCAGAAAATTGACCAGTATTGATGTGATTGAAAGGGGATCGGAGGTAATCTTGGAGCAATCGAACCTAGGGCCTAGGTTAAGTGAAGTCCAGAAGGAGGACCTGAGAAGGAATGTTTCTTTTTATGAGAAATCTGGACTCCTACATTGTAGTTACACATATGTGCAACGTCGCAAGGACGAGCAGCCCTTAGTACCGCATACGTATCGTCGCCTTAAAGGGGCCGGTTATACTGAGGTGGAGCATGATACCCCAACAGCACAAATTTGACGTTCGCAACAAAGGAAAGCTAAACGCTAATGCAGACGCATTGAGCCGTGCGTGTTAGTACCTTTTCCACTTTTCGATTTCTCGCTGGTGATGCGGGGGAATATTTTGTCCTCATCACAGCCTTAGCGGAGCGCAGTCTTTCAGAATGAGCTCAAGGAGCCAACTTTATGTTCTATTCTATTTCGTTACGTTGTTGTACGTGTAAAAAGAATTGAGTTCTCATTTTAAGAGTCTTCTGTTCCACATGTGCCTCTTGATGTAGAGGGAACAAAATTCCGATAGACACGTAGCTACGTATAAGTTCTAATATACTTTGTCTGGTGTTCTGTCGGGTGACCGAGGGCACTTGCTTGTGTCGTGTGTTGTCTGCTATCGAACCGTTCTTGACAAGTTGCAAAACCATCGACAAGTGCCGAGACCAAAGATCGTCAGAAGAGACGAGCGTAGCTGGTCGACAAGTTGTGGCGACAAGCCAATGGAGCTGATATCTGTCCTCAAGAATGGGATGTGTTCCCGGAACAGAGTCTGGAGCTGCATTCTCCCCATGGCCCTGGAGGCGAACCTGGAGGGACCTGGCGAACGAGCGCGCCTAACATTCGAGCCACGTGGAAGCAGCTCGTCTTTCCGGCGCATTGTCAGGCGGCGGGGGTGCTGTTATGCCTGCGAGTCCACAGCGAACATCCATGCCTCTGAAAAAGGCAATCTGTGTCAAGGCCAGCCCGCGAGCCCGCCTGATGCGAACAACTCCACGGCGTCATCACGCGGCAGTGCCTTTCTGCCACGCACGCACGGTGAGTCCCCTCAGCCAGAGAGCCCGTCGAAGCAATCGGCGCCTTCGTGTGTGGCGAGTCTGTCGCAATGCGTGGCGACGTCACTCGTCCTTGGGTGCAGCCACGTGCAGCGCAGCGGCTCCAGATTTGATGAGAATGACACGGCCCCGTGGCAACCCCATTGGGGAGGATTCTGACCTCACGACCAGCGGCGTTTCTGGTTTGACATTTGGTTACTCAAAGAATCCACCCGGTGCATATAAAAAAAGCCCTGCGACGCGTCGCGAGCAGTTGACTTATGTGTCAGAGAAGAGAGCTCGGCTCTTCGCGTCTCTAAACTGTTGGCCCCAGTGCCAAATTTGTAACGCCTCTGTATATATGCTGTACATAAACCTTGTTTAACTCACCGTCGTCTCGTCCGCTCGTCTATCAGCTCTGCGCAGAAGCAGTCGCGAGCTGAGAAACCTACGCTACCAAACGGCCGGTGACCTTTGAGGCGGAGTTCGAAGCAGTGGCGCCTTCGGGACCGTGTTGGCGTCGCCGTCTTTCGTAACAGTCTCTGTCATTTGCTCGTTCAAATTCCGGCACAACGCGAGGCGTCTGGTATGTACAAAACGTACGACTCAGTTGAGGACTGACACGAGTGGCGACTTCTTTTCGCGCTTCCATTTGGCGACTGGATAGGTCCCCAAAGATGTCGTGTAGTTGCTCCTTGGAGAAATATATCTTAGCTGGTGAGCTCAGTTTTGTGGGCGTCGAACCAAACACGTGGGTAGCCGTCCAAGTAAAAAGTTATTTTGGCAAGCTTATAGGCAGGGTCCCATCGGTAAGTGGCTAACACGCTCGTACATGTGGAGCCAGTAGTCGACGTCAATCCCAGGTTGCGCGCAGAATGTAGCGGGATCATAAGTGTAGGACATCGTCAGGTATGTTGTGGCTGGAGCTCGAGGTGGAGACGTTGGCAGCTTGTTGTTATTGGTAGTCATGGCCAGATGCTGAAAGGTGCGGCCAATTCGAAGCTTCGTGGCAAGGACGGGGAACGTTCCGCCTCCACCAAATATGCTACGGAAGATACGAGACACCATATCGGCGAGGCTGTGGTTGAGCTGTATTTCGGACCAGTAGTAGCAGCGTGACTGGTTGATCAGTCATCGAGCGCAGTCAATGCTTCGTCTTCCTCATCCGGCACCCACGCGCGTCGCCCCCTAAAATATCAGTATGCATGCATGTAGCAATATATACACATGAAAAACTGAGAATGTTTAGGTTGAAGTGAGTCCAGTTCCTTGATATGCCACTGGGCGAAGCGGAAACACTTTCAGCTGCAGAACCTACAACGAAATTGCTCACGTACAGGCCCTCCTCTTTTGTATCCCGTTCATTCTCACTCCGAATGTAATGAACATTTAAATGTTTGTGTTAACGAGCCAACGAGCTAAGCACGTTCATCTGTATGGAAACTTCGAGGGGCACCTGAATATTTCGCCTGATGATTTTTTCAAATGGAAAGTGCTCTTCCCGCAAGAAATTAGCAATGAATATGATAGAAACACATTTCAGAGCTTTGCGAAGTAATGCCAAGAATAAACAGTTCGTTTGCTATGCGGAGGGAGGCCAGGAGCTTTAGGATTACTTCGGTCGCAACTTCAAAGCACCAGTGTATGGGCCTACGCTCCTAGTAAAAAGCAGATTTACACCTGCCTCCAGCCTCAGCGTGAAGCAAGTGGTGATATCCCCTCGTGAACCGGTGAAGGAGCTGTCTACTGATGTCTGCCGAGACTGCGCTCAGGAATGACCCTGTTTGGTTGAATTTTCTGCTGCTGATCAAGCGTGGGAGGCCCAACGGGCACCGCTTCAAGCTCATTCATCCTACGCCGCCAGCTGGCCTGCTATGTACTTGATCCGCACCCGATGAAAAGAAAAATATCTTCGGAAATATAACGAAAAGATTACGTACAACATAAAGGGGCAGGATAGGAGCAGAGCGTGTCAGGGAACAAACAATTATTGAGGACACATTCGTAGAATATAAGAATTGAACATGAGCCAGGCACGTAACGTGTACGTGAAGTAACTACTGGACATTATGGGTAACTGATTGGATTTTAAGAGTGTATGAGGGGCAAGCAGAAAATTATGTCGGCAGATGACGTGAAAACGTATGCAGGCACAACGTGGCAGAAGAAAACACGGGACACAAATAACTGGTAGAACATTGCTATCGCCCTGGAGTGGGCGTAGTCAGGCTGGCAATGATGATGAGCTGCACCTGTTTGCAGCTTTGTCAAGCTTTCGCTCACTTATGGAACACCCGTCACGTGCGGTCATATCTTCTGTCAGGACTTGATGATATTGATGATGGAGGGGGTTGTAAATGTCGCCTGGAATGTCTATGTATATTTAATCGCAAACAAAAAAGTTGTGGAATAGGGTGTGGGTGATGCTTTTTAAGTGAAAAAGCGAAAGGGGGATTTGAGAGTCTATATTGTTGCAGCCATACATATGTCCAGGGCTAAATCAGCTAACTAGCTTGGCTTACCATGGCACCCGTACGAGATGTGACAGAGAGTCGGCCTACCGCCACAACACGGGCACCCAGCTGAGTCAAAATTGTATGCATCGTGTGTGACATCAGTACATTCGGAACTATGTCCGTCTGAATGTTTTGAAGGCTGGCGGGCACATTTCTGTGAAGGCATCTGAGGTAATCTACTATTTTGCCACGTGAAGCACTGATAAGCGAACATCTCCCTGGATATAATCGCTATGGCTAATGATAGAGAGAGATTCTCCGCTCAGTTACAAAACACGGGAGCGAAAGCGTCCGCGCTTTTGTTACCTTTGAGTCCTACGTCCCCCGGGCGCCAGGTCAAGTGATGGTGGTGAGTGAGTATGTGTCCTAGTAGTATCAGCATTATTGCCAGAAAACGGCCAGTTGAAAAGGGCCGCCAGACCCCCATAAAGTCGGATATAATAACTGATGATTTTCCTGTAACCTCTAGAAACAATACGGCAAAAACTATGGCCATCTTCTCCGGCTTTGTAGCCGATGCTCACGCAGGCACTTGTCAGCAGCGTCACGATGTTACCAATGAGAGCATGTGTCACTGCCAGTCGTAACCGACCAAATCATTGAACGCATTTTATATGAACATAAACAACCAACATAACCAAAAACGGTAGGAAGGAGATGATGTAAGTTTGCCATAAAAAATCCGTCAAGATTTTGTCAAGCCGACGTTCAGATAAGCAAGCTTGTCTTCCTAGAGGCTAGAACAAAACTGATTTCAATCGCACTGGCGCGTCTCCGTTTGGTACCCTCTCTTGCATTTTAACAAAGGAAGCGGAATCGTAACAGTGAATGTGCGGGTGTGCGAGAGCAGCGAAGGGGTACATTGACCAATTATAAAACTCAAAAAACAACAGGCATTTCACGATAAAAAATGAGGAAGCAGTAGGGATGTGAGGATGTACAGCAGTCGCTGAATCCCGGTTGTATAACCGGTAGTAAGAAGTTAACATTTGTAGGTTTCAAATTACTAGATGGACGGCTTGACTCGCAGTGGTTTCTTGTGTGTATGCACCATATCAAATGAATTCAAGATGCCGTTTAGGAACGTGTATACCAACTTGATAAAGTGGACTGTGCTTGTGAATAAGGTAAGACTTTATATAGTTCTTGTTTCTCGCGGACCGGAAGGTTTTTCTGAAGTATACAGAGTCAGAAATATACAAAGTTATGTCCTGCTACATTAAGATGCTGCACTCCTGCTTTCGGTATTATCTTTGACGTGTCCCCGCATTCACACTTCAATCTAACATCAATAGACCATCCTGTTTCGCCGATTTGCTGTGTATGGCAGTATAAACATTCCACCATGTGGATAACGTTTGCACTAGTGTGGATAAAAGTAGATTTTTTATTGATGGACATAATTGCTTCCGGTGCTTTTATATATCATGTCATCGTGAAGGTGCATGCCACTCTTGCATCTTAGACAAGATCACAGTGTAACTTAAGCAGTAGAGTGAGTGTTTAGTTTTGTGTGCACTAAAATGTCCCTCAATATTTCAGAACATGTTAGCGCATGCACAATTACTCTCTCATATTAACGAAGTACGAACAACATTCGCACTATGCGCTAGGCCTAATCACGGTACACCCTGTGTACGTGAAATTGTTAAACCACACGGTATTGTGCATGCTTAGTACCCATATATAATGTTCACATATGGACTTGCTTCAGACGGTATGGTATTAGATGCTCGTTAAATGAACCGCCACTGCTGGCTAAAATAGCACAATATCAGGACAAAGGGTAATTGCCATTTTAGAGTGCTTAGTGAATTTCTTAATTTTGTGCAACCGCGATGGCACGATTTATTTCGCGAGCACTTGCAAAGGATTATATTCATAGAGACAGGCGTCACAGGACGAACACATTTTACACCCGCAAAAAATCTGAAAACAAACACTCGCGACAACTCATAGTTAACTAATCAATCGCTTAGATAGTCAAATGAAAACGAACTGAATTAGAGTTTAAATCCTGCTCTAGTCGTAGCCGATAGCTAGCCAAGATGACGTTTCCTAATGAAACGTTCTTCGAGTTCGTCATGTTGCTCCATCGACTCCGTGCCGTTGCCTTGTCGATGGCTCGTCGAGTCTGTAGTCGACGTCCTCCACAATTTCTAAAGTTGTGGCCCGTTTGCGCCAAACACTTGTCCTCATGGCCAGTGTCCAGCTCTTTATCGTCGTCCTCACCTCAACCAGGTAAAACCTTACTCGTTGTAAGGAAAGGACACAAAAGTGCTGTGTTTAGGTACGATTTGTGGCTAAAAGGACTTATAAGCGACGAGGAACGTCAAACCGAAACTGAAGAAGACGAGCGGAGGCAGGTGGCACGAAGGCGATAACAAGAAAAGAAAAACAAGAGGAGAAGAAGAAGGAAAGTGCGAAAGCGAGCTCGAGCGTAGAGGCCACGAAGGCAGAGGAAGCAGTGCGCCGCTCGAGAGGCCGAGTTCCTGGGAGCGTTCCTGAGCCGGACGTGGGACCCGTACGTGTCGGCCAGGTCGAGCTCCGGCGTGTTCGCTCGGGGTCGAGTCCGCCGGCCGGTACAAGGTGCAAGGACGGGGCCTGCTGAACGGCTCCTGCCTGGGTGCAGTGGCCGGGAGCAGGTTCGTGGCGAGGCCTACCGGGCGTGGTCCTCGTGAGCCGGGGCCTGACCCTGAACCTCAGGAGTTGCGACCCTGACTGCTGGCCGCGACGTTTGACTAAACGGCGCTGCACACGGTAGCGCATCCGTGTGCCGTAAGCCGTTCCAGCCGCTCCAGCCGTGCCACCTTTGCCCTCGCGCACGTCGACGAACGCATCATGTCGGGACGACGAGGACCCAAACTGTGAGGCAGCGTTTTTCCTCTTGCGAACTGAGAACTCTACGCGCTGGACTCGGAGTAAGCGTAGCCGCGAGCTCTCCGTATAATAGAGGTCTGACTCTCGTACATGTTGCGTGACGCTTGGCGTGTAGGGTTGGACATATAGTTTTATTTTCACCTGCCACTTCGTTCTCTAGTGTACAATATAACGCTTCTTTTGTTCGCATCCATTGTTGATGTTAATCCTTTTTCGTCCGCTATAAACAAACACAGTGACGAACGTCCTTAACCATCACACTCGTCAGTGACGTAATGGCCTTGGTGCAGGCAGAAACAGCTCTGGCATGGAGTGTAAGAGTCGTAGACCTACCAGATACTGCTGTGATAGCGTGCCGTAAGTCTTGGTGGTCTCACTTGAGTGTTCCGAAAGCGATGGCCATTGCTCGGGTCTCTGCGCCGACAGCTATCAAAACCAGGCAGCTTCTGCTTCCGCCACTGTAGTGATGCTGACCTTCCCCAGTTTCGCCGTCTGAAGACCCAACGCACAGAGACAGCTCATCGTCTGGAGATTTTCTAGTCTCGTACGTAAACGTGGCGCGTATGCGCAACATTGGGGTCTCGCGCACCACCACCTCTATCCAGCGACCGGAACACGTCTCGCGCCCTCCTACTCATTAACATGGCGCCACAACAAGTGCCACCCATCGTACACATTCTCAACAAACTGAAGTTTGAGCACCAAACAACAGAACGTTGACCAAATAACACACGCGATCATTGCCTTGTGAACGACAGATAAAGTAGTTGTACCATGGTTCCATCACTCCCGTCATTTCGACGTAAAGTTTGGCGCACAGAAGGCTGCTAATGGTTTTAGAAAGCCGGTTAACTGAACTGAAAAAGTTTATAAAATAATTTTTAGAAAATCGGCCAATCTCTCTAGCCTGTGAATATTACAAAAATGGTGAAATCTTGAACCAGATACACCCAGAGTGTTTACTTCAGATTCATTGACCTTGAAAAACCACCAGAGTATACCTTGAGTAACTGCCTGATTTAAGTATACCAAGAGTGACCAATGATGACTGGGACTTTTTCGATATTGGCACAGGTATTGCTAGCACTAACATGTACTAGCGTGTTATGAAAAGGCGCGCCTTTTTGTTACGTCTGGCACGTTCTTCTTTCAGATAATAGGGCACGAAATTATGCACGGACTCGACATATCGGGTTGGGGAGGACCGCTTCGTAATCTGGACGAGGTAAAAAAGGAGCACAATAAGAGGGCGCTATGTTTACGGAGGTCTCACCGATCAGTTGTAAGTATTATGTCTGGTTTTCTCGTCACCCAGGTGCGCGTACGCAAAGTGTCCCGCAATATTCAGTCACCAAAACGGAAGCGCGTGGCACAAGCTTAACACAGTTTGTTCGGGATACGCTATTTTAGTACTACTCTACTTTTTGGTGAGAGAAATTTATTTGTCGTAAATATACATTAGCTAAACAATCCTACCTAATTACATAAGTGAAAGTTTTTTTCATGGAGATGTGCTCGTATGACATTCCTTTGTGCCATTTTGAATACAGTACATTGAACGCATTCGTTTCACCTAATTGTCACGCAGCAAATCTCACTTATATTCAGACATTGTCACTAGGTGATCTTGATGTCATATTACCTGCCTGCTATCAAGCTATGTAAGCAAATATTCTAAAATGATGACAATGACCTCAGCCTTCCTAAACCATGACTTCGGGAGATAAAAGATCTTTTCAAAGCAGCAACTACTTGGAGTGCATGCTGCTTTGTCACTGTGCACAGCCCAATGAAGGACATTGAAGTGTTTCCTGTTTGCGTGGTAGCGTTGTACGTTTCTAGGGCTGGAGCCTTGATATATTTGTAATACTCCGTTGTTTCGTCTCTTATGAAGGATTGGAATTTGGACAGGCAGATAAGATATAATTGCCAATAAGTGTTGAACTGAAGAGCTTGCTGGCATCACTGTGAGCTCTGGCGTAGGTTATCATCAGTGCTTGCTTATTACCTCGCAATGGTCAAAGAAGTTAACTTTTGCGTTACGGATGAGCTCTCTTAGCTTTGTAATTTGGAGAATGAAACAGCTGCAAATACAGTGAGATACCCAGTTAAACACTGAATGCCCTTCATTCCTTGCGATAACGCCATCGTGTTTCTACTTCCGTTGCCCGGTTGAAATATGCATATAGAGCCAACCGGAAGGTGCTTGAATGACCTCTTAAGAGAGCATGACAAAAATGTGCACAATGCAGTTCAAGCACACCTCAGAATTTTCCCCTGTGGCTGCAGCTCCATGCTCCTTTTTGGGAGATGCGAGGTCATAAGCACGGCTCACAGCCTACGCATTAGACCATTGAGGCTTATCACTGCAGGAAATTCGATAGCACATGTTTAGGTTCCCTTTCCTTTGCGCTATTACAAAAATATATTCCCCAAATTTATCACTTTTAAGTTGTGTTTGTTTTACTGCTCAATAAAGGAGTGACGAGAGTTTTGCTGGTATCAATATTCCACTGGTTGTTCACTCCAACCGCGTACGCATGCCTACTATTCTCACCTATGTATGCACTTTGCTTCGTTATTGACAATCGAGATAGTCAGCAGGGTGTGGGCAATTTTATCAGTTATTGTTGGGGCGCTAATTTTCTGTTCAATTGTGTCTTTTAAATGCGCAGCATTTATTAGCAAACTTCTGCGACTTAGGCCGTATCTATCTATCTATCTATCTATCTATCTATCTATCTATCTATTTATCTATCTATCTATCTATCAACATCTATCTATCTAGCTAACTAGCTAGCTAGCTAGCCGCCTACAACTTTTCGCTCTCCTGTCCGTTACAATAATGGGATCTATACCAAAACTCGTATGGCATAACATGACTGCATGACCAGCATAAGTGACTGGTCATAACACAAAAATCTTGATATGTATGTCATGAGTGTAACGATTCACATTTTATGGTCTTGCTGCTCTTGCGGTGGTTTCGTTCATATGACACATTGTAAAATTGTTATGGTATGACATGACTGGATAGCAAACATACGTGACAAGGCCTAGCGTGGAAATGACATGCATGTCACGTAAATCAAGACTGCACGTCAGGCTCATGGTGCGCTAGTGGTCGTTTAGCAAGCTTCACATGTATGAAGTCTGGTATTACGTGGCGTGAATCGATGACGAAGGTAAAGGACATGTCAAAATATGATAATCATGATATATGTGTCATGTAAGACATGACTACATACCACGCTCATGATGCACTCGTAGTCTTTATGCTAGCCAATCATAAAGCAAATTAGGTAGTACGTGACTTGAATGAAGGAGAAAGGTGAGTGACGCGTCCAAACACGATAATCTTGTTGTGCGTGTCGTGTAAATGATGGCGAGATGCTATTCTCAATGCACTCTCACGGCCGTTTCACCTTGCATTGCATATACCAAATTTTGCATTACGTGGCGTAAATGGAAGGGAAACACAAATTCTAGGCGCAATCATATTGTCCATGACATAGAAGCCTTGTAAGGCATAATTTACATCCACCTCGTAACGTTGTGCTGATTTTAAAGGGACATATAAACCATCCTCAATTGTGCTTTGCATATTATTGATTCTCACTGTACGTAGGATCTCCCAATTTTATAAGTAGGTTATGCGTGCCTGCTGTTCCTACCAATATATGCACTTTGCTTCGCTATTGACAGTGTTGAACAGCGTTGTATGCGTAATCTTCATCAGTCGTTGTCTATTGCGCTGCTCTTATGTTCAATTGTCTTTTATGAGTATGCATGTTATCTCTCATTCGCCGTTTACGCGTTATCTGTTGCGACTAGCTGAAATTCGTGCAATATTAAAATGGCTTTGTCCTGGCTAAGTTTAAGCTTGTTTAGTGGTATTCATGGTGCCACGCAGCGGTGGCCTACTGCCTAAGGCACTCAGCTGCTGACCCGCAGGTCGCGGGATCGAATCCCGGCTGCGGTGGCTGCTTTTTCGATGGAGGCAGAAATGTTGCAGGCCCGCGTGCTCAAATTTGGGTGCACGTTTAAGAACCCCAGGTGGTCAAAACATACGAAGTCGTACACTACACTGCCTCTCATAATCAAATGGTGGTTTTGGGATGTTAAACCCCACTTATCAATCAATCAACCAATCAGTGTTATTCATGCAGTGAGGTTCACGATTGCTTTCGATGTGTTGCGGACTTTTGTGGCCCCGTTTTGATGACATAGTTCTCATTAATTTGGATGCCCAGTATAAGCGCCTTTAAAACTCTCTGCAATCGTGAACCCACAAATTAAAGCTAGATGACGTAGTGCGAAATTGGAAATCTTAGCATAGGCAGATAAACTGAATACGGATCATCCTATGCATTCAGAAGCGTTTCGCACGTTCTATGATCGTCTCCAGAGTGTTTTGTCTCTAGCCATGATAATGCTTAACAGACAATGTTGTTAGCGTGAAAACACACATGTCGTTAGCGTTAAGGGACAAGTTCCGGGATATTTTGTTGTCTGAAACAATCGGAAAGCCATTAGAAATGCTTACTCAACACCCGTCTGACGGCACGCACCTTGACCTACGTTCAAGGAAACGTATTCAAACAATGCACTGATTTTTCAACTTCACATTAATTGACAACCAATGTACCCAACCAAAAATAGTGTGCAATTACTTCTAGAATAAAGTCAAGTATATCGTATTCGTTCTATCATTTCGAGCAGTGCTTCGATGATTCCCTTATCTAAAGAACGATTATTCTTGCAGCTGCCGTCAAGCAGCCAGCGAGATGAATTGGTTGATACGGCGGACTCGGAGAACCTAGCTGACTTTGTAGGAACGATGCTTGCTTATGCCGCCTTCGCCTCAAGTGCTGAAGAAGACAGAAAGGTTAAGCTTGCCGGATTCGACAAGACACCAGATCAACTATTCTTCATCAGCCAGTGTAACACTTTCTGTGCCCGCAATCAGGAGGCACCAGAAAACTACGCACCTTTCCGTTCACGCTGTTTGGTGCCCCTTAGGAACATGCCCGAATTCTCTCGTGCATTTGGCTGTGCGGCAGGGACAGTGATGAACCCAAATAAAAAGTGCACGTATTGGTAGTACCTGTCACACCGCTATGTTCATGTTAGGCTTGTGCAAGCATCTCTTGTTGCTTCGCAATTTGGAGGTGAAATAAGCAATTATTGATTGTACACAAAGCGAAGCTCATATAAGGCTGACTCATTCTATGTTATATGTCGCTTATTCACAAACCCTCTAGAATACTGGTCCGCTGGTCAAAACCGTCGGAAATAAAAGTAATAGAACCGCTAAGTTGTGTCCCTTCGTTTATCTCTTCTCTCTCTCTCTCTCTCTCTCTCTCTCTCTCTATATATATATATATATATATATATATATATATATATTAATAAATATATATATATATATAGCCATATCCCATATATATATATATATATATATATATATAAATATATATATATATATATATATATATATATATATATATATATATATATATATATATATATATATATATATATATATATATATATATATATGAGAGAGTAGTGTATGCTTAAGGGCATGTTCTGTGTTTTGACACAATATACTGAGATCTAACACACAATAATGCCAAGGAAAGTATTGGCGAAGGTATTACACTTAGCGATTGACGATGGAGACGGTACTGTGACAACACATTCGGTGCCATGTCGATAAGGCAGGCAACACTGGACCTTTCTCGCTCTAGCTGTGGCTCTGCTGTCATGTTGTAGACGGTGAGATTGGCATGATCACGCGAAAACCGTACTAAACAGGCGATGGCGATTCCTCGGAAAATGCAGCGCTGATATGGGACAGCCACTGCGTCACCGACAGTGGTATCGCTCGACCTAATGGTGACGAAACGTGCTTGTACCAGGTTCGGTACAAAACCTGCAGCCAAGACAATATTAGGCAACGAAAAATCGTAAGCACAGTGTCCGCAATACAAATAACTGGCGGACTACACAAAATAACAAAGGACGCAGCTGACAGGAAGTCGCGTCCCAAGATAATCGCAGTAGGACATGAAAAAAGCACAGGAAGTGTTATATGGTGGCCAATTCTGTCAATTAGAACAAGAACAGTGCAGTGTCCAATAGGGTAAATTCGGTTGTCATTAGCACCACAAAACACCGGACCAATATATGAAGTTTACACTTTTCGCAGACGATGACATAGTTTGCGATTAATGACCAAAACTTGTGGCTCCACCATCCAGGAGTGCGTCAACCGAAATGCCGTCTACACAAACGGTCAGTAAATTTTCAGGGGGCGCAGGAGGAATGGTGGCATTTCGACGACATAAAGTTTCTCCTCCAAAAACTGCAGCTCCTAGCTTTCCAAGTAGCTGCGAGGGTCATCAGGGTGGGGTGAGCGGGAAGAATGAGGGTCACCGTGGGACAAAGCAGTTGAAGGTGAGCGTCGTGACGAGGGAATGTAGGTTCCTGGAATGTAGAGGTCAGACTTTGGAGCACAGTTACTCTCGTACGAAGAATAGCCTCATCGTTCATCTTGCTTGCACCGGTGGCAAAAGTGGGAGATGTGTCCTCGTATGCCACAGTAGTAGTACACGGGGTGCCAGGCAGGGAAAAATTAGTTCCAGTGGTCCCTTGGTTGCCATCAAGGCCAAATTATCGTATACGATGTCCGCAATTCCAGGTGGAGTTTGTGTAGGAGGCTGTGAAACGACTTCGGCATACGTAGGCACATGTAAGGGCGCAGAGGGCGGGCCCGTGCAGTGCACGTCTTCGACGCCAATTGAGTTTTGATAATTTCGTGCAGGTTAGGAGGAGGCGAGTGTACAGATGAAGTAAGTGCGCTGGCACTACCAAGGCTGTGAAGTTTCTCTCTCACTATAGTGCAAATTAGAGCCCACAGCCCAGGCTCGCCGGTAAGACTAGTGTAACAGAAGGCGTATGGAAGGCGCATTGAGTAGAGTGCGTCCAGGCGCCGGCAAGAGGTAATGATGTCCTCAACTGTTATCGGGCTCTGCATGACAAGAGCAATAAAGGAGACAGGGTTGATGCCTTTCAGTACAGGACGAATACAATCAGCCTCCGACATGTCACTCTGGGCACGGCGGCAGAGGGTTATAGCGTCTTCAAGGTACGATGCGTATGATTCGTCGTGCCTCTGGATGCGGGTAGCGAGCTTCTGTTTCACTACCTCAGAGCGTCCCGCATAAGTGCCGAATATTTGACGCAGCTGCATGTGAATGCTGACCAGTCAGAAAAGTCGCGTTGGTAGTTGTAGTACCACGTCTTCGCGACCTCCTTGACATATAAGGGTACATAGCGCAGCTTGTGTGCCTCATTCCCATTATTTGCAAGCACTTATCCGGTCGTAATTGTAGCCATTATTCTACGTCCTCACCTCGAATGCCAAAAACACTGGAGGGTCTCGCTGCGAGATACTCACGGTGTGGTGAGGCCCAGCAGGCTGAGCAGGTGCAGCGAAAGCGGCAGGATATGGTGCGTCGTTTTGTGCTATCAGTATTGACAAGCAGCTCCAGCCAGGGGTGACCAGCAGAGCACGAAGACTTTGATGATGTACCACACAGTCTACACAGTGCTCCCCCCAATATATATATATATATATATATATATATATATATATATATATATATATATACATGTGTGTGTGTGAAATAGATGATCAGAGTTTCTTCTAGCTACCGTAATAAAAAGTTATAAACTTATAGAATAGTGCAGTATAGAAAACAAAACAATAAAATATTTATTTATTCCTAATTGTTTCGGCTGGTGTACCAGTCTTCTTCGGAGAATCTAAGCGAAAGACACAAGTTCCCGTAGCAGAGGGCCACCCTCACAGTTTGGACACCACCAAAACGAAAAAAAAGAAAAGAAAAACAAGACAAACTTGTATATATTGCAGTGGGGAAGAGGGTCAGAGCCAGTATCTAGTCGGAGAGCCTGGAAGACAACTACGACGAAGAGCTAAGCTCGTGACAGTGACTTACGCCTGTTGAACTAGGCAGTTGGTTTTAGTCAATAAACCTCCTAATAATTTGGTGGAGGTGCTGGGTAGTCTTCTAAGCTGGAACTACGAAGTCGCACCTTACCTCCAGTGCCAGCAATGCCGGAAAAATCCTCCAGTCAAGGTACCTCGCAAGTTCCCGCCTCTACATTTCCCGGTGTGTGGCCACTGCGTCACCCACCGATCTTCAGCGGCACTGACGGCGAAGACGCGGAGGAGTGGCTGGCTACTTACCACAAGGTAAGCGTAGCGAACAAGTGGGACGATGCGGCTAAGCTGATCTATGTAAGCTTTTACTTGTCTGGCGTCGCTAGTCTCTGGTTGTGCAATCACGAAGCCGACATTGCCAGCTGCGATTCATTCAAGGCCTCCTTTTCGCAAGTCTTCGACCGCCCTGCTGTGCGAAAACTCTGCGCAGAACAAAGACTTCGTGAGCGCGCTCAACAGCCTGGAGAGACCTTTACGAGTTACATTGAAGACGTTGTTGACTTCTGAAAGCGGTCAAACCCAGCGATGCTCGAAGCCAACAAAATCAAACAAATCCTCAAGGGCATATGCGATGACGCATTTCAAATGTTGTTAGCCAAGGACTCAAAAACCATAGCCGATCTCGTCAGCATGTGCCAGAGTTTTGAACAATTGCGCAAGCAACGCGTCCAAACACGGCGCTCTCTGGAACAGCGTGACTCAATCGCGGCCTTGGCTCTCGGAAACCAGAACGACATGTTGGCTCGCATAAAACAGTTCGTGCGTAATAAAGTCGCTTGGCAGCTCTTAGTTTTATTGAGCACGCCCGAGCCAGCACAAACGCATCCTCTGGCCCCGGATCATTTGGCCCCGGCCATAAGGCACGTCATACAAGATGAGGTAGCTGACTCTTTGCCTTTCGCTTGTTCACCATCTCTGGAGCCCGCACCCTTGACGTATGCGCAAGTCGTTGCAGCCAGAGCACCCCTACAGCCCACTTATGCTACCTCACCGGTCCCTGTTCAGTCATCACCAGTTCCGTTCAGCCGGCCTATTGCGGTGTTTCCAAATCCGTGGCGCACCGCAGACAACCGCCCGATTTGCTATTCTTGTGGTTATGCAAGACATGTGGCTCGCTTGTGCCGCCGCCGCCCTCTCGTTCACAGCGACACCATGCTACGATCGTCCCACGATTCTCGGCGCTTCAACAACACGGCACGTCAACAAGGATCCTCTTCACCCGACCGCCCTCCCTCAGTCAGTCACCGATCTTCATCTTTCCGACGTCACTCTCTGTCACCTAAGCGCCATCGACCCTGCCCTTCAGACGCGGAAAACTGGATGCCGCAGTTCTGGAGGCACGAACTGCGTCGTCGTCGAAAGAATCAAGTCCTCTCATTTCTCCGACAAACCTTATCGACGTTTTTTGTGGATGGTTACCGTACTCTTGCGCTTGTAAACACTGGTGCTGCCGTTTCAGTAATTGATTTAAAACTTTGCCGCCTGCTTCGGAAAGTTACCACGACGCCAAAGGGATTGTCCCTCCGTACTGCCTGTGCTCACCATATTCGACCATCAGCGGCCGTTACCACCCGCATTCTCATCCAAGATGTTTTGTATAACGTTGAATATCTTGTTCTACAGGCGTGCTTTTAATGATGTGATCCTCGGCTGAGATTTTCTGTCTCATAATCATGCGGTTATCGTCTGCGCTCGTGCTGAAGTGGCCTTCTCCGCGTTGTGTGCCTCGTCTCCGGGATTTCGTTGAAGAAGATGCTTGTCGCTCACGACATCGACATACCACCGACTAGCGCAGCCTTTATTTCCGTGTCTCGTGCCAATGTGTCCAAGCCTGCAGTGTTTTTTACGGCTTCCCAAACTTTGCCAAGTCGCAAGAGCCTCGCGTTGTCATTTGCAGTTCTAGATATTTCAGTGGGCGCTAACAGTTTGTTTGTCAAGAGTCCCTTGCCGTCTCCCACAACCTTGCATCACGGAAAATTTATGGGAACATTCCAAGACTTAGACGTTTCCTCTATCTTCGGCCTTGACGGTGGAAGTGATTTGCAGCCTAATGCACTGACGCCATCTGCCCGTTCACCTGTTCACGAAAACATTAATTTGTTTGGCCCCTCAATTGATGGCGAACTTGAAGAACCACGCAATGAAAAGCTTCTAGAACTTCTTCACCAGTTTCCCGGGTCGTTCGATTGCCAGCAGACGTCCTTAGGCCGAACTCACACCGTTGCCCATCACAATAATACCGTGTACTAAGCGCCTCCGCGACAGCGTCCCTACCGGGTATCTCCTGTTGAGCGTCGTGTGATCTCCGAGAAAGTGGCCGACATGCTTCAACGTGGCGTCATTCGGCCGTGCAGCAGTCCCTTGTCTTCACGAGTGGTACTTGTGAAAAAAAAAGACGGTTCGATTCGCTTTTGCGTCGATTACTGCCGTTTAAACAAAGTCACGCCTAAAGACATATACCCTTTGCCGCGCATCGTTGATGCCCTGGACTGCTTGCAAGGCGCTGAATTCTTCTGATCACTAGACCTACGGTTCGATTATTGACAGGTCAACATGGCACCATCAGATCTTCCAAAAACTGCTATTGTGACGCCCGATGGGCTATACGAATTTAATGTAATGCCCTCGGGCCTTTGTAATGCGCCAGCCACATTCGAAAACGTGATGAATAGCGTCTTGCGTGGGCTAAAAGGAAAGACATGCCTTTGCTACTTGGATGATGTCGTTGTATTCTCCCCTGATTTCGACAGCCACCTCCTTCATCTCAGCGAAGTCTTGGGCTGCCTCACGAGCGCAGGCCTTCAACTAAACATCAAGAAGTGTCACTTTAGAGCTCGAAAGCTCACAATACTTGGCTACGTTGTCTCAAAACTTGGCGTCCTACCAGACCCAGCGAAGCTTCATGCTGTCTCCGAGTTCTCGAAGCCTACGACCGTAAAAGCACTTCGCAGCTTTGTTAGACTGTGCTCGTGCTTTCGCTGCTTTGTGAAGAAATTTGCTTCGATAATCGCACCGCTGACACAGCTGATCACTGGCCATGGACACCTCTGTGATTGGTCGCCAGCATGCGATGATGCTTTTGCAACATTACTTCATCTCCTTACTTCACCACCTAATTTACGCCACTTCGACCCTACTGCTCCAACCGAGGTGCATACGGATGCCAGTGGCATAGGACTTGGCGCTGTCCTTGCTCAACGCAAGCCTGTCTTCTCGGAGTATGTAGTTGCGTATTCTAGTCGCACACTAACCAAGGCAGAGCACAAATACTTGGTTTCCGATAAGGAATGTTTGGCTATTGTTTGGTCATTACAAAAAGTTCGTGCTTACTTATATGGACGCCCATTTGATGTATTTACAGATCACCATTCACTCTGTTGGCTCGCTTCGTTGAAGGATCCTTCAAGCCGGCTTGGACGTTGGGCGCTACGTTTACAGGAATTCTATATTCACGTAATTTACCGCTCAGGCCGCAAGCACACCGACGCAGATGCTCTTTCTCGTTCGCCTCTTCCTTCAGCCCTTGCACCTGTTTCCTTTCCCGAAGCTACCATCTACAACATCGACACTGCTGACATGCCTTCGGAACAACGCAAGGACTCTCGGATAGCCTCGCTCATCGACGTTCTCTCGTCTTCGGTGACACCACGCCAGCGTCTACCTAGTGCACTACGTCGGCAAATTCCACATTATTGCGATACGGGATGCCATGTTGTACCGTCGCATTTATCAGCCGTATGATAGGAAATCGCTTCTTGTTATACCTCGCCATTTCAGCTCCAACATTTGCACGTACTTCCACGCAGACCCTCAAAGCACACGCTGGCGTTTTGAAAACATACGACCGGCTTCGTCAGCAATTTTTCTGGCGTGGAGTGTACTGGTACGTTCGCAAGTACATACGCTCCTGCACTGAGTGTCAGCGACGGAATAAACTGCTCATGCTTCTAGCGAATTACAACCATTGCCGTGTCCAGCTCGGCCGTTGGATAGAATCGGCATTGACCTCTACGGGCCAATACCTTGTACTACTGCTGGAAATCGCTGGATTATTGTGGCCGTTGACCACCTGATTCGTTACGCCTAAACCACTGCTTTGCCAGCCGCTGTTGCTCGTGATGTCACCTTGTTCATCTTGCGTAGCTTGGTACTTCGCCATGGCGCGCCACGTGAGCTGCTTAGCGACCGTGGGCGTGCATTTCTATCGCAAGTCGTCCAGGAGCTTCTCAGTGAGTGCAATAATATTCATCGCCCCACTACAAGCTTTCACCCAAAGACAAACGGTTTGACGGGGCGCTTTAACCGCACGCTCGGTGATATGCTTTCTATGTACATATCCTCCGACCATTCTAATTTGGGCTTGGTGCTCCCTTTCGTGACGTATGCGTGTAATATGGCCACGCAAGCAACTACTGGGTTTTCACCTTTTTTTTCTGCTGTACGGACGTGAGCCCTCTTCTATGCTTGACACGATACTTACTTACTGCCAAGATGCTTCAGAATACTGCCCAGCCTCCGAACTTGTTCAGTGTGCCGAAGAGTGCCGCCAATTAGCGCGTTCATTTACTTCCGTCGCACAATGTCTCAAAAAGAACGACTTGACCAAGACAAGCCTGCTCACAGCTTCCCCGAAGGCTCATTTGTATGGCTTCGATTCCATTCTAGTCCCCCGGCTTCTCCCGAAAGTTTGCACCCAAGTACAATGGTCCGAACTGCATCGTTCAATACACGTCACCGGTCGACTACATCAACACACGTCACCGGTCAACATCAACTCGCAGACTTCCTCCCACAGTCGGCAGCAGTGGTGTGTGACTCGCGTGCCGCCCCCCCCCCCCTCACACTTGCGCGCGGAGGGCGCGGCTCTCTCGTTGCGCAACGGCTCGTGCGGAAGTTCGCAGTGGTCGTGGGGAATGGGTGTGATGTTGTGTTCCAGTGAGTGCCGTCTCATGTGGGACTACTTGGAAACGAGACAGTGGACACACTCGCCAAGGAGGCTCACCACCCCAGCACACCCATCTCAGCGTTCATCCGCGCGGGCGATGTTGCGCACCTTCGTATTGCGCGCCAGGAAACCCCCCGCGAGCGCTGCCGAGGACCGGCATCAGCAGGCGTGCCCGGGCCTTCCTGCTTCGGCTTCGCACCGACTGTTTCCGCACCGATAGGGGGCGATTTCACTTCACCAACAGCGGGAGCCCTTCGAGTACCGAATGCCCAGCAGTGGAGACGACCGAGCACATCCTGCTTCAGTGCCCCGGCGACATCGAACAACGCCGGCGGCTCTTCGACGCCTACGGTCACCTGGGATTGCCACACGTGAGCCTCAACCACTTCTAGTTTCGCCAGGCCCATCACTCGGGGCTCATGCGGACCTTCGAGGCCCTACTTGAGTTCTTCGGCGGCGCCAATCTCATCGCGTGCCTCTAGCGAGGCCCGCATTCACGTGTCCGTGTTTGTGTACGTCTGTGGCCCCGCCCACCTCCTCTGACGCTCATCACGTGGTGCTCCTGTTCACCTCCCGATGCCGGCTCGCCTGACTGCTTTCCCCTTCCCGGCGGCAGCGCGGGCCGCGTCCGAAACAGTGGACTGTGCCCTTCCTACTCCTATACTTTCCTCCTCAATCTTTACCTCCCCCTCCCCCATCCCCCGCGCGGAGCAGTGGCGGTGCCTTCGTGTTGAAAGACAATAACAGCTCCGCGCTTTTCTCTTCACTTTCTCTCTTCAAGAACCTCAAGAACCTCTACCAACCAGTGACACCTGCTGATGACACACGATGCCGTGGTCGTGAGACAGTCCACATCAGTCGCTTAACACCTTACTATGACCCCCTTGTGCTTGCTTTGCCGTGAGTCGCCAGGATAGCTCCTCTTCACTACCTAACAAATCTGGTGGGGAAGGGGGAGAAAGACAGTATCTAGTCGGAGAGCCTCGAAGACGACTACGACGGAGAGCTAAGCAAGTGACAGTGACTGACGCACCTTGAACCAGGCTGTTTGCTTTAGTCAATAAACCTCCTCAATATATATAAATATATATATATATATATATATATATATATATATATATATATATATATATATATATATATATATATATATATATATATATATATATATATATATATAACTTCGAGAATAGTGCAGTACAGGAAACAGAACAATAAATTATTTATTTAATCCCAAGAGTTTCGGCTGGTGGACCAGCCTTCTTCCGAGGGTGAAAACGCAATGATACAAGTTCCCGTCGCAGAGGGCCACCCTCACAGTTTGAAGACCCCCAAAGCGCAAAAAAAGACAAGAAAAGAGAAGAAAATTGACACAAACCGGCAAACAAGGCAGAAACAGACGACAAGAAGAAGGAGAGAAAGAAGAAAGCGGCGACAGAGAGCCGCCGGAAGCGGGCCGGTAATATTTGCATTGTTACTAGGGATAGGTAAGACATGCCGCCGGCAGAGGCGACCAAAGAAAAGGAAAAAAGTGAAATATTTTGCCGCTTACTTGCATCCCCCACATGGATCGAGTTAAAAATTCACGTGGTTCGGTGGCTCGCCCGTGGCATCGGGCAACACACACACACACACACACACACACACACACACGCGCGCGCGCGCACACACACGAAGCACACACACGAAGCATACGACCCGCTCCAGCTTTAGGAAAATATTGATCACGATGGAGAGCTAGTATGCCCTCTCCCTCCTCTCCCCATCTGCCCTCTCTTGCAGAAAAGTGTACAGTCATACTCAATTTGTGAATTTGTGTGTTTTCGCCCTGACAAGTAAGTCTCTCAGGTTTTTATTTCTTCGGTGAATCACCTTGGGCGGAGTCTGAAAAACCTGAGAGACTTACTGGTGACGTTATTAGCGGGACAAGGGTTTTTTGGAGAGACCTACACAGTGAGACGGCGACCAGAAGAGCACGCTATGACCCTTGGCAAACTTTATATTACGATGCTGGTAGTCGCGTAGCGGACCTTTGCATAACCAGTGACCTGGCAAGACGAGACTGGGCTACTTTATGAGCCACGTGAACCTGATCAATGACTTACACGGTAGCAGATCGGACGAGAGGCATGGTGGTTTTAAATAGAAATGTGGGGTTGCGACCATACAAAATATAAAAAGGTGAAAATTCTACAGTGTATTGTACAGAGAAATTGTATGCGAAAGTCAAATAGGCCAATGTGGTGTCTCAGTCTCAATGATCTTGGAAGACGTACATCTAAGCGTCTTTGTGAGCGTGTGGTTGAGACGTTTAGTTAGGCCGTCGCTTTATGGGTGGTCAGAATGTGCTCTGTGGCACGCAATGGAAGGAGGTCGTCGACTACTCTGGACAAGAGAGAGCGGCTGCAGTCCATAAGGAGTCGTCGGTGTGGACTGTGGTGTAAGATGACGTCGTGAAGAAGAAAATCTGCGAGGTCAGGGAAGTAGCCAGCTAGCATGGCCTGTTATCGCGTAATAATGGATTGATATGTGATGTTTAACGTCCCAAAACCACCATATGATTATGATAGCCGCCGTAGTGGAGAGCTCAAGAACTTTTTACTACCTGTGGCTCTTTAACATGTACCCAAATCTGGGCACACGGGCCTACAGCATTTTCGTCTCCATTGAAAATTTAGCCGCCGCTGCCGAAATTCGATGCTGTGACTTAAGGGTAAGCAGCCGAGTACCTTAGCCACTAGACCACCGCGGCGGAGCCTATCGCGTATTGGGTAGCATAATCTGTGGCAATGGTGATTCATTTATTTCCCAGTGTCGTCTCCGAAAAAGGGCCAACAATGTCTCGTCGCACGCAATGAAAAGTTCAGAGGGCCCCTTAATTTGGTTAACATATCCAGCTGGCAGCAGAGAAGGTCTTTTCCGGCGCTTGCATAAGTCACCAGTGCCGACATAGCCACGCATGCTGCAGTACAGTCCAGGCCCGTGGTATGTGCGGAAAACGTCGAGGTGTTTCGCCGTTGGTGCGTCGTGGAGAGGTTAAAAAAAATTCCGCCATATCCAGGAAGTGAATGATGATGAGTGGGCGAAGCTCCGGAGGTAAACCTGGTAAACCATGAATCCTCTGTACATTTTGCCCACTCGATTTTATTACATCGCTCCCCCTAGCGTACGTCGCCGCACTAAATCGAACGATTGCCTTCAACCAATGACACGCGCCATATGTGACATCATTCCTATTTTATAAGATCTCGCGTCTTTCATCTACAAGTACCGCTTTCTAGTTTATAACATCTTGCATCTTTTCATCATCAGCTACAAGTACCACCATCTAGTAAACACTACAAGAACTAAACGAGAGGTGGCTACATACAGGAGACGGTACCGCCATCTAGTGAACCCTGCAAGAACTAAACTAGAGGTGGCTACATACAGGGGACGGTACCGTCATCTAGTGAACACTGCAAGAACTAAACTAGAGGTGGCTACATACAGGCTACAGGGAACGCACAGCCCACGCCCTAAGGAGCTTCGCCCCTAAAATGGCAAGCCTAGATGACGAAGACTGACAAGCAGAAAGATACTCGGCTGCAGACCCGGAGGTCCTGGGGTTGAATTCCGGCTACTGCAGCTGCACTTTCAATGGAGGCGAAAATGCTGTAGTCCCGTGTGCTCAGATTTGGGTGCACGTTAAGGAACCACTGCTGGTCAAAATTTCTGGAGCCTTTTACTACGGCGTCTGTCATATTCATATAGTGCTTTTGGGATGCGGAGAAGCTCGGGGTCGTCAGTACTGACATTGCACTGGTAGAGGATTCTGTATTGCAGCACGACTATACGGGATTCAGCATCACGGCTGTCATACTGAATGGCGTCAATGATATATACTGCGCACTACGTCACCCAGATGTTCTATGCGCATATGAGTGAGATCGATGGGCTGATGTTTCCGGATCGACCTCGGCCCAGCTCGGCCCAAACACTTCCTGCTTCTGGCCGTCCCAGCCCGGCCGTGTGTACAGAGCAGCGAAGTGCTACCGTGTTGGCGGGGTTTTCATTCGCGGCAGCGGCAATGTACGAGAAGGAGATGTATGGCACAAAGCACAAAGCGGCGACAACGGTGGGCAAGAAAATGTGGAGGGTAACCAAGAAGCGGCATGTCGGCCAGACATAATTTGATAATTTAAGCGACAGGCATTCCTAGAAGTTTTAGTAAGCATGAGGTTCCTATAAAGCAAGTACGCAGATTGCGAACCTGTATGACGCCAGCATGTTGGTCCTCTGCAGACACGAACGAAATATGCGGTAAGCACACATAATCTGTATACGTGAACTTTTCCACTAGAGTGGGGGCTCATGTCTCCAGTTTGATGTGTATTACTTATCCATTATTATTCGAAAATGACAGAAATGGGGGCAATATTTGGGAAAGATAAAAAAATTCCTGAACTCGTGGTGCCGCAAGAGTCGTTGGACATTTTTATATATGTGGTTATAGGTGTCATTATACCCCTTGCTTATACACCCCCCCCCCATTTTTTTCAGAGGTTACAACAGTAAATAACATCATAATCATGACTTTTTTGATATAGCGCGACTTCTCCGCGCGTGCGTGCGCGATCACATTGAAGAAGCTGTGCATCCGAAGTGAAAAGAAAGAGCCCGAAGTCACTAGGCGCGGATGACGTATATTGTTTGTCGCTGGAGTCCTAGCCCAGGCCAGTGACTCCTCGCTATATGCTTATTGAAGTCACACAACAATCATATGAGCCCTTTCGGCTAGATTTTGCCACGAGCATTGGCGTCGACGTCAACTTGGGCGTCACCGTCACTCACCGTACATGTATACGCATTTGTATACAATAAAAATGCAAGAAATGAAAAATACAGGAAAAAACTGCAGCACCCGAAATCGAGCTTGGGCCCTCTGAATCCCGAAAGCGAGGCGTTAACCACTGAGTAACGCTTGCGCGAAAAGGCAAATGCTTCCAATGCTTTCCCAAAACGGGACGGTGGTGGCACTTACCCGTCGACTTGTGATGTACACTTTATTACCTCTGAAATGGGCACCCACGCCCGTCTCAGAGCCACACGCTTCGTTTTCCTAGATGATTGCCAGATAGCGCTCATGTCTCACGTGTGACGTGACTTGGTGCGCTCGTTCGCCCCCGCTGCATGCTCGATGCACTCTAACGCAGTGCCTATAAAATACCATTCACCAATTTTCTTGCGCAGAACATCAAATAAACGTTTTGTTCACTCTCTGCAGACGCAAAACTATCGTCTTTTCATGACTTTTGCAGAATACATGCAGATACGGGGCCAATTTTTTCTATGGAGACAAGCGCGCTCATGTTCAATGCAATATATCACGTCAGCAGTGTGCCTTAGCTGTTACAGTAGTACCTCCTGGCAAACTTTATTTTTTTACGGTATGCAAGAGTGTCCTTCACTGAAAACATTAGTGGAAACTTACATCACCAGTATCTTGAAGTTATGAGTAGGATACCAACGGGGAAATGATAGAAGTCTCGCACTTTACGTTTTCAGGTGTTGTAAATATGCCGGAACCCTCAACCACGCCATCTTACGTATGCATGGGTCGCTTAGGTCACTTCGCAATTTTAAACCCCCCCAAAAACAACAGAACCAAACAGCGTAGACACGCCATTATATCGATATGCAGGGTGCTTCGAAAAATCTGTTTAATAGTATAAAAATTACAGAAGGCATCTTCATATGCGTAGAAACAGTATTTATGGCTGTAATTATGAAAATAATACATTAACCTTTATAAGCAGTAGAAATAGCAGGTCCAGTCAAGTGTGTGAATTAAAGTTCTTGCAAATGTTCTATTGTCACCTCAAAACTTTGGAAACGTGGCTGCTCGGGCTCACAGTGGGCAATGAAATTTTTCTAATTTAGCTGGTGAAACCCAAACCAAGGCACCACACAGGTCATCTATCATTTGTTTCGACAACAGCCCCAATCAAAAGTTCATTGTTATAATTTGTTTAATTACTGCCGTACTGAGTGTTTGTACGCATCTGAAGATGGCTTCTGCCAAGTAAACGGGTTGTCACAGGTAGCATGCACATACCTCTGTTCTGTAACAAAAAAAAAATATTGGACCCATTTCTCGAAACACCCTGTATATGAGACTTGGACCTAATATGGGCCTGAATTAGGCCCACACCCGACCAAATCCCGAAGACCATGGGCCCGAGCCCGAACCTAATCCACCAATACCGTGCAGTGATCTAACGCATATCAGTTAGGTCAGTAAACGCCAATACACAGCTGTTCGGGTGAGGCGCAATGGGATCAAGAGAACCCACCGGATAACGAGAAAGACAGTATGCGTCTTTGTGCAAACGACGAGAGTTGTAGCTGCTGCTAAATGAAAAATCCTGGAGGCTCAGATCCCAGCGACCCTGTATTTCACTTGGGTCCTTCAAAGAGGTCAGCCAGCAGAGGGCGTGGTGGTCCATAACAACAAGTTCAGTTCAGACTGACATGGTGGATGGACGTGTCTTTAAGCGCTCCCGATAGACTGCACAGGTGAGTGGCTTTGAATGTTTTGATCTTGCTTTTATAATTAATAAGGTAGCAGTTTAAACCTCTGTAGCACTTAGTACATTGTACGGCTTTTTTGGCTGTGTATCACCGGGTGTTTATTGTTTGTGTGTGGGAGTTTTGTTTGTGTTTTTTCTTTGGCCACCCCGTGGGGGAGGTACGTGTACACCAAACAGGCAAATTTTTGCGGTAGAGCTTAGCCTTTCTTTTTTCGTAGGGCAGAGTTTGTCGTACGCTGTGTTTTGTAATAATCGTGTGGAACAATTTATGAGGACAATTGGTGTCATAAACATGGTTAGAAAGGCTCTAAATTGTTCAGGATGGGGGGTGGGTTTCAAAACAGATGCAATGCAGCCGCTTATGAAGAGGATGCTGACGCCAAGTGTAGGCAATGTGAGGTCGAGAAAAAAAACTTGAGAAAATGATGGTTGCCCAGAGTAAACTACTGATCAGAGTCATCGAGCTGGACTCTGCGTCGGCGACAAGGCTCACAAAATGAAGGTTATGGGAGAAAGGCTCAGGTCCACTGTGGAGGCACTAGCGAAGATGAACACAGCAGCGGCCAACGGAAAGAACGGTAGGGCAACAGCAGCCACAATGGCGGAAAAAAAAGAGCAAGCAAATTCAAAAAAAGAGGTTAAGTCGGTTCATTGCTCGCGAGTCCAAGCTTCAGTGAAGTAGTGGTGGGGTTGGGAGGCGACAAAGCAGCCGGCGTCACAAGTGCAAGTAACCCCCAGGCACAGGATGCTCCAGCTGAAAAGTCACAGCACGTGATAATTGCTGGGGACTCGAACTTAAGTCGATGCACAAAAGCAATCAAAGAGAGGGTAAGAGGCGACAAGAGAGTTGCAGTAGGCGGGCTCCCAGTACGCAAGCTGGAAGCAGTCATGAGCCAAGCAAGCGCAAAACTCGAAAATACAGCTGATGGACGATACTTCGTCGTGTATGCAGGTGGTTAAAACGACGTCCTAAATGAAGATACAGCAGTACTAGCGATTACACTGGCGAAAGAGGTCAATGACATATGCGCTATTTGTACCCAGGTACAGGTAGCGATGTGCACAATACCGGAGGTACCGCTACGTAGTGGCAACCTGCAAAGCGCGGTTGTCAACGCAAACCAAGAGATAAGGCGGATGAAGCGAGAGAAAGGCTTTGAGGTGGTGGAAATAAACAGAGTGGTGCAGAGGTGTGGTGGTTTTCAACAAGACAGAATTCACTTCGATGAGAGGCTAGGTCATGAAGTGGGTTGGCGGCTCCCAGGACGCGCAATAGCTTTTTCGGAGGGCACATGGGCCCTTCCGGGTCCAGGATAGCTTTTAACGAGAAAAACCACCAGGGGGACTGTTTGACAGGGGGTATAGACAGGTACGATTCCAAAGTGGCACCAATATCATAAGACACGTAGAGTAAGAGGCAGAAATCGGCGTAGCCAGGAGGGCCGAGCCAATTCAGACGTGCGGTATATTAACATGCAGGCTGGCAGGAATAGGCTGAAGTGGAAATTGATAGAACAACCGCTAAGGAAGGAGAGGCCGATGGTATATTGCCGTGAACCATGCATTGGGTTTGTTTATTTCTGTTTTGCTTTTTCGGCCTGGCTGCGCCGGCCTGTGCTATCACTGTTTTCACAGTGTTTCGAACAAACGCTATCACAGCGTTTCGAACAAATGCTATCGAACAGCGTTTCGAGCATTCCGAACAAACAGCGTTTCGAACAAACGCTATCACAGCGTTCTCGATAAAATTCGACTATTCGAGAAACGCTCGCGCCAAGGGATATAAATTCCCGCACAGCCGATGCCGCGACATTCAATCGCCGACGCTCACTAACGTTCACGTCGTTTTGCCGACCGCTGCTTCGCCGCCTGTGTATTCTTTCAGTTGTTAGGGGAGCACAAGCTCGCTCCAATAAACTTGTTTTCCTTATAGACAACTGCGTCGTCCTTTGCTGCGTGACATCTGGTGGAGGTGCGGGGTACATAAACCCTAAGCCATTGCCAAGCCGACAAGCAAGCCCAACACGACAAGCACGGTCAACTCGTGTCAGCCGCCGACAGCAAGGCCTTCAGCCAGAGTGTGGACTGCTCCCGGATAAAGAGAGAAAAGAAGACATAAAAACCACAATGATCAACGCAGACACCATGACCAGCGCTACCAACCCTACCGTCGTTCTTCAACAACCTCCTGAGCCCCCATCATTCCGAGGATCTCCTGGTGAAGACCCGGAAGAGTGGCTGGAGAAGCTGGAGCGCATCCGCATTTTTAACAGGTGGGATGACGAAGAAACGTTTCGTCATGTCTCCTTCTATTTGGAAGATGCAGCTCGAACGTGGTTTGAGAACCATGAAGGCTCCCTAACCGACTGGACTGTCATTAAGAGCGAATTCCTCAAAAAATTCGCTACGGTTGTGCGGAAAGAACGAGCCGCCCTTTTGTTGGAGACGCGAATGCAACACCCTAACGAAGGTGTTGTACTGTTCGCTGAGGAGATGAAGATGCCGTTCCGGAGATCTGACCCCGAAATGGCAGAAGAGAAGAAGGTGCGCTTTCTGATGCGGGGAGTTAAACAAGAGCTCTTCGCTGGACTCATCCGCAACCCCCCTAAGACCGTCACTGAGTTCGTCACCGAGGCTTCGATGATCGAGAGGACCTTGGATATGCGTTCGCGGCAATACGATAGACCACTCAACCCCCTTTCGGTGAACCCGGTAAACGCCCCTGGATTGGCGACGGAAGACTTGCGGGAGATCATTCCCGTCGTTCGCGAGGAACTGAGGAAATTGTTCCCAGCAACGCCGCAGCCCCAAGCCGCCTCCCTCACTGACGTCGTCCGCGAGGAGGTTCAGCAAGCACTGGAGAATTCTACGCCGTCGGAAGCACCTTACGAACCACAAGCGATGACCTACTCCGCTGCTGCTCGTCGACCCCGAGCCGTCCCAACCCGTTATCAAGAGGCCACGCCGCACCGCCACCCAATGTCGCCCGCCCGACCCCCTGTAACCCGAAACCAGGCGCCCAGGAAGACCAAGGTGTGGCGAACGCCAGATAATCGTCCGCTGTGCTACCACTGCGGAGAGGCCGACCACGTCTACCGCCGCTGCCCGTACAAGAGGCTGGGTTTGCGTGGGTTTTCCGTCGACGCACCCAGCCCGCGAGCCGGCCAGCGCCCATTTGAGATCGAAGAATACCTGTCGAACACCAGCCGTAGACCATCCCGTTTCAACCGTTCACCGTCGCCCTACCCGTTCCAATCCCCCAACCGTCGTAGCAATTCTGACTTCGCCCGTGGAAGGTCCTCCAGCCTACGAGGAGGAAACTATAAAGCAGCAACTTCTGGGGGTGAAGTTGCACAACGGCGAGAAAATGAAAACCCTCCAACGACGCAAGACCGTGATTCACGACATGCCCTCATCCCGACTACCCGACGACGCCCTGACGAGACCCCCGAAAACGACGACAGCTACGCTGCGCGACGCCTACCCGAAATGACGAAGCCTGCCGCTGAGAAGACGACGATGATGACGCATAGTGCCCGACCATCAACACGCGCAAGCCGCGATGCGACGCCCCGACGCACCCGAAATTCGAGGAAAGCGGCATCCGACGTCCAGTTGTCCATCGACGGCCTTGACGTAGTCGAACTCATCGACACGGGAGCCGACTACTCGGTCATGAGCGGGTCATTCGCGTCCAAGCTAAAGAAAGTTACGAACAGATGGGACGGTCCCCACATACACACAGCAGGAGGCCACCTCGTGACCCTGTGATGTGTGGTGCGCGTTCAAAGTGCGCGCCTTCGAAAAGTGCGCGTCACGGAAAAAAAAAAACAAAAGGAGAAATACCAGAGTGCACGTGCGGTGCTGCTTAAACAAGAATGACGACGTTAAAGAGCGTCAAGCACGAGGATGCGTGGCAGGACGTGAAGTAAACAAAAGGTAAAACATCCAATGGGCAGCGAACACGGAGATTTCAAGGCCCAATGGCTTGACACCACGAAACAGTAGTATCTCCAATGAGAACGAGACAAGTGGGCCAGAGCTGAAGCAGGAGCCTGGGGAGACCAGAGCAAGGGGAATTCGAGGCAGGCAGTGCAAGCGGAAGGTCGTCACCGGACCGGGCGCTGAAGATGGGCCGTTGGGTTCCGGACCCGAGCCTACAGGACTTCCACCGGCCGGGGCCTCCTGCTGTCGGGTTCCCGCTCCAAAGGACCGTGGCCATCCGGTCCTGAACTCCTTTCCAGGGCCTGCGGACTTTGGTTCCGGCAGGCGAGCTACAGCCGTCGGGCTCCGGGCCCGAGCTGTGCGCCCAGCTGCTTGACTAGGTCGACCCTAGTTCCCGGACGCGTCGCCACCAGCCTGCGTTCTCCCGTCTCCGACGTGTCCACGCTCCTCAAGCCGAAACCATCACGATTTGGTAGGGCTTTTCGACGTGTCGCCAGCAGCCAGCGTTCCCTCGTCCTCGTCCAGCCCACGCATTGACGCAGGAGTCACGGCGTTCCGGTTTCTCATCACCGCCGAAAACCAACTTGTGGGTGAGACTGCACCGATACTCTTGCGCTACTCCCATCACTCAGCCCCTTTCGAACGTTAGGTTTAGTTACTGACTTTGAACGTTCTTGTTGGGTGTTTACAGATGTGTTTCGTCATGTCCAGTCAACTGTTTATTAAGTGTTTTGTTTTGTGAGGAATCTTTGCCTTTTTACTTTTCAATTAAACTTTTTGTGTGTTTCTTGGAAACCGAACGGCTTTGTCCTTATTAGAAAAACTCTCTGAGGCTCAGCCCGGGAGAAAAACAAATCAGCAACAAGAACCCCGAATCACAAATTGGCGTCCGCAGCGACAGGACAAAGTCGTTTGTTTTTCCAGTAGATTTTTTGACGCGGTTAACACGATGACGAACACGTGGGAGTTAATTGAGTTGGCGGATAAAATGGGACTGACGGGAGCGGAGTTTAGAGTATGGTACGAGGAGCGGATGGAGAGGGAGCGTGAGCAACGGGCTGCAGAACGAAAGGCGGCGAAGGAAAAGCTTGAATTGGTGCTTAGAGCTAAGAAGGAGGAGCTAGAGCGCGTAACGCGTGAAAATAAAGTGTTGCTAGAGCGTCAGACACGCATACTGAAGCAGCAGCTCCAATTAGAAAGGGTGGACTTCGAGCGGCGACTCGAGCTTGCGATGGCGAAAAGGGGGCAGCTGGCGATGCAGAAGGTCGAGCAAGCGGTGAATGTTTGCTCCGGTAGCAGCGTTTGCTGGAGGGAAGTCGATTCCTGCAAGGTTGGCCTCGAGCCTCGCGACAGCCTTACTTCGGAGCGAGAAGCTCAGATAGAGGAAGGCAGAGAGGTGGACAGCCAAGAAGGCAGGAGTCATGAGGAGTTTGTTGAAGCGACGGAAAGCTCCTCTGGCTGGGAACATATTACTTCCGTTAGCTGCTTGGGGACCTGTGAGAGGCCAAGCACCTATGAAGAAGAGCGCCTGGATATGGGCGACCTAGAAGCTGTGGAAAATGTTGTGGAGCAAAGCTTCGATAGCAGGGAACAAAGACGCTCCATTCAGAATGAGGTGTGTATCAGAACGTCTCAAAGGCCGAGCACATTTCGGGAAGGGGTAGGGCTACCTCTCAATAGCTCCATGGAAGGAGCGCTAGAACGTCATTGGGAAGATGGCAGCGAATGCCATGAAGGCTCTGATATAGTGGCCACTGATTGTTTTGTACCGACAGAGGTAGCAGCAGGCACCACGTCAATGGTCCTAGACCATACGTATATCTCACTCAGAGAGAGAGGGGATTCTAGTTCACAGGATAGCGTAACTGCTATTTGTCCGAGAAAACACGATGGGAGTGCTGAAGCACTCTTCAAAATAAACAGTATCGAATCGGAGGTGGGCTCGATAGTAGGTATGGAGAATGCCAGACAGGGTCTTGAACCTGAGAACGTGATTGGTTTTGAACCTATAATTAAGTCCACTCAAGATGAGCTGTATAATGACCGAGCACAACGGCATCCCTTCTCAAGAATCCAGGAACCTCACACGCTTGTCGGAGCGTTTGGGCTTGCTGAGGGCACCCCGAGCTTGTGTTCATTAGATGGTGAATTAAAAGAAAGCATTTGTGTGAGAGATTGTGGCATTTGGACATTCGTGTCTCAGTGCGTTTCGTGTCGACGCCGACGGCTCGAGACCGCGCCCTGTTCCTCTGTGACCGGTAAGCGTTCATGTGGCCGGCGGGGGCGCAGACACGCGTTTCAGCGAAAGTGCATAAAAGCATGTTGGCCACAGTTACTTTCGAAACGTGCGAGAAGGGCAGTGCGTCTGGTTTGGGACGCGATAACCTGAGTGTAGGGTTAGAAAACCGGTAGCTCTTTCTGGACTTCGACTTTTAGATGCGGACACAAGTAGCTTTGTCCATAGTCGATTTTGTAGTAAAAAGGTTTATTCCGGGTTTCAGAACTTTTAAATGCAATTGGGTGAATCTAAAGTTTAAGTGTGGACATTTGGACGATGTAGCGAACTGTAGCCCGGTGATGTGTTGAACTGCGTGGTGCAAATATGTGGTTTAATTGTGACGTAGTGCAGAACGCGCACTCATCGGCAGTTTTTTTTTCTAAAAAAAAAAAACTTGAATAAAAGGGGGGCGTATGTGATGTGTGGTGCGCGTTCAAAGTGCGCGCCTTCGAAAAGTGCGCGTCACGGAAAAAAAAAAAACAAAAGGAGAAATACCAGAGTGCACGTGCGGTGCTGCTTAAACAAGAATGACGACGTTAAAGAGCGTCAAGCACGAGGATGCGTGGCAGGACGTGAAGTAAACAAAAGGTAAAACATCCAATGGGCAGCGAACACGGAGATTTCAAGGCCCAATGGCTTGACACCACGAAACAGTAGTATCTCCAATGAGAACGAGACAAGTGGGCCAGAGCTGAAGCAGGAGCCTGGGGAGACCAGAGCAAGGGGAATTCGAGGCAGGCAGTGCAAGCGGAAGGTCGTCACCGGACCGGGCGCTGAAGATGGGCCGTTGGGTTCCGGACCCGAGCCTACAGGACTTCCACCGGCCGGGGCCTCCTGCTGTCGGGTTCCCGCTCCAAAGGACCGTGGCCATCCGGTCCTGAACTCCTTTCCAGGGCCTGCGGACTTTGGTTCCGGCAGGCGAGCTACAGCCGTCGGGCTCCGGGCCCGAGCTGTGCGCCCAGCTGCTTGACTAGGTCGACCCTAGTTCCCGGACGCGTCGCCACCAGCCTGCGTTCTCCCGTCTCCGACGTGTCCACGCTCCTCAAGCCGAAACCATCACGATTTGGTAGGGCTTTTCGACGTGTCGCCAGCAGCCAGCGTTCCCTCGTCCTCGTCCAGCCCACGCATTGACGCAGGAGTCACGGCGTTCCGGTTTCTCATCACCGCCGAAAACCAACTTGTGGGTGAGACTGCACCGATACTCTTGCGCTACTCCCATCACTCAGCCCCTTTCGAACGTTAGGTTTAGTTACTGACTTTGAACGTTCTTGTTGGGTGTTTACAGATGTGTTTCGTCATGTCCAGTCAACTGTTTATTAAGTGTTTTGTTTTGTGAGGAATCTTTGCCTTTTTACTTTTCAATTAAACTTTTTGTGTGTTTCTTGGAAACCGAACGGCTTTGTCCTTATTAGAAAAACTCTCTGAGGCTCAGCCCGGGAGAAAAACAAATCAGCAACAAGAACCCGCATCACAGACCCCAAGTGGAATGTGCACATCGCGCGTCACCATAGATTGCACTACGCACCCTGCGGAGTTCGTCGTTTTGCCTAACTTCTCCCGCTACGTAATTTTCGGAATAAACTTTTTGACGGACAATGGCGCAATAATTGATCTGCAGACCAGGTCGATAACGTTTTCTTCTGATCACTCCACGACGCCGCAGCCGAACCTCGGACACCGTGCTGCTGTAAGGATCGCCGACGATCACGTCACCCTGCCACCCTGCGCAAGCTTGATGATCGCCGTCTATTGTAAAGGTGCTGCTCCTGACGTCGACGCTATCGTGGAAACTGACCAAAGGTTGCTTCTAGACCGCGGCGTGTCTGCCGCAAGAGGCATTGCGCGGTTTAAGCAACGCAGATCCTACGTTTTGGTCACCAATTTCACCGAGGAGTACCAGCATCTAAACAAGGACGCTGCAATTGCGTTCCTCGAAGAAACGCAAGAAGCGAGTCAAGTGATCGCGGTCGCCACCTTTGAACGTGCACGCGCAGATGCTTCTAGGGTGCCACATCCTTTCGGCGTGAACCCGGTGCTGTCGCAAGAAAATCGGGACAGATTACTGGAGTTGCTCCGTCGCTACAGCGAGTGTTTTTGCTCGAACTCGAAGTTACGGCAGACTCCTTTGACGAAGCACCGGATAATAACCGAAGATGGAGCCCGACCTACCAGACAGTCACCGTACCGCGTTTCTTCACACGAGCGCGAAGCCATCCGGACTCAAGTAGACGACATGCTCAGGACGACATAATACAGCCATCGAAAAGTCCGTTGGCGGCGCCGGTTGTACTCCTGAAGAAAAAAAGATGGCACTTTGAGAGTCTGCGTTGACTACCGGAGACTAAACAAAATCACCAAAAAGGACGTGTACCCCCTGCCACGAATTTTCGACGCCCTCGACCACCTCTGCCACGCCAAGTACTTCTCATCCATGGATCCGAAGACCGGCTACTGGCAAATTGAAGTGGACGAGAGAGACCGAGAGAAGACTGCATTTATAACCCCGGACGGTCTATACAAGTTCAAGGTGATGCCGTTTGGGCTGTGCACGGCGCCCGCAACGTTTAAGAGAGTCATGGACACTGTGCTAGCAGGCCTGAAGAGGCACACTTGCCTCGTATACCTCGACGACGTTGTCGTATTCGCCCGGACTTTCGACGAACACCTCACAAGGTTGGAATCTGTACCCGAGGCCATTCGTACGTCGGGTTTAACGCTGAAGCCTGAGAAGTGCCGTTTCGCGTAGGAGGAACTCAAGTTCTTGGGTCACGTGGTAAACGCCGCGGGAGTCCTACCGGACCCGGAAAAAACATCAGCCATTGCGAACTTCCCAAGGCCGAAAGATAAAAAGGGTGTGCGAAGTTTTCTCAGATTGTGCGCATACTACCGGCGCTTCGCTGCAAACTTCGCACGCATTGCAGAGCCACTCACGCGCCTGACAAAAGAAAGCACCGCTTTCAGCTGGGAAAACGACCAAGAAAAGGCATTCTGCGAGCTGCAACAACGCCTGCAAAACCCGCCCGTGCTCGCTCATTTCGACGAAAACGCCGAAACGGAAATGCACACGGACGCCAGTGATATCGGTTTAAGTGCCATCCTCGTCCAAAAGCAAAGCGGTTACGAAAAGGTAATCGCCTATGCAAGCCGTGGTCTGTCGATGGAGGAGAGAAACTACTCTGCCTCCGAGAAAGAGTGCCTGGCTATCATATGGGCCATTTCAAAATTTCGCCCATACGTCTATGGAAGACCGTTTAAGGTTGTGACAGACCATCATGCGCTGTGTTGGCTCGCCAATTTGAAGGACCCCTCTGGCCGTCTTGGGCGGTGGAGCTTGCGCCTGCAAGAGTTCGACGTTACAATATTCTACAAATCTGGCAGGAAACACTCCGACGCCGACTGCCTGTCCCGCGCCCCCGTCGACCCACCACCACAGGACTCCGATGAAGACAGCGCGTTCTTTGGAGTCGTGACAGAGAGCGACCTAGCCGCCCAGCAGCGTGCCGACCCTGACCTCCGCGCCATGATCGACTACCTCGAAGGACGCAACGTCGCCGTTCCTAGGGCGTTCAAGCGCAACTTACCAGCGTTCAGCCTCAAAACCTCCATCCTAGTGAAGAAGAATTTCAACCCCGGAACGAGAACAAATTATCTACTTGTCATCCCCGCAGACCTTCGTGACGAAATTTTAGAAGCGTGCCACGACGACCCGTCTTCTGGACATCTCGGAACAGCCCGCACGATTACAAAAATTAAGGCGAAATACTTCTGGTCCCGCCTTACATCCGATGTCACCCACTACGTCCGGAGCTGCCGTGACTGCCAGCGACAAAAAACACCACTGACGAGACCCGCCGGACTTCTGCAGCTGATCGCCGTCCCAACGAGTCCCTTCCAACAGATCGGAATGGACCTTCTGGGCCCGTTCCCTACATCCCGATCCGCGAACAAATGGATTGTCGTTGCGACAGACTACATGACGCGCTACGCAGAGACCACCGCTCTTCCGAGGGGAACTGCACAATAAGTTGCAAAGTTCTTTATTAACCAAGTTGTGCTGCAACATGGAGCTCCGGAGGTCCTAATCACAGACTGCGGAACGACCTTCACTGCGGAGCTCTTGCAAGGAATCTTACGCTACAGCAACACGGATCACCGAAGAACGACGGCGTACCACCCCCAAACGAACGGACTAACGGAACCGCTGAATAAGACAATCGCGGATATGCTGTCTATGTACGTCGACGTTGAACATAAGACGTGGGACGAAGTCCTCCCGTACGTCACGTTTGCGTACAACACGGCTACCCAAGAAACCACGCAGATGACACCGTTCGAGCTCGTCTACGGAAGACGGCCGACTACGATGCTCGACGCCATGCTTCCTCACGTAGAAGAAGACGACCTCAACTCCGACGTCCAAGGATACCTCCAACGTGCGGAGGAGGCCCACCAGCTCGCTCGAGTTCGTATAACGGACCAGCAACTGGTGGATGCCGGACGCTACAATCTCCGACGCCGAGACGCCGAGTACCATCCTGGAGATCGTGTGTGGGTTTGGACTCCCATTCGACGAAGTGGACTCAGTGAGAAACCTCTACGACGCTACTTCGGACCCTACCGGATTCTACGACGTGTTGGCGAACTAACGTACGAAGTGATCCCCGATGGTGACTCCCGTACATCACGACGACGCACACGGCCCGAAGTCGTCCATGTGGTTCGCTTAAAACCTTTCTACGGACGATGACGAACTTTTATTTCAATTTTTTGGACTGTCCTTTATGTTAGCATCGGGTCGATGCACTCTTAGAGGGGGGGGGGGGGTAATGCCGCGAACCATGCATTGGGTTTGTTTATTTGTGTTTTGCTTTTTCGACCTGGCTGCGCCGGCCTGTGCTATCACTGTTTTCACAGCGTTTCGAACAAACGCTGTCACAGCGTTTCGAACAAATGCTAACGAACAGCGTTTCGAGCGTTCCGAACAAACAGCGTTTCGAACAAACGCTATCAAAGCGTTCTCGATACAATTCGACTATTAGAGAAACGCTCGCACCGAGGGATATAAGTTCTCGCACAGCCGATGCCGCGACATTCGATCGCCGACGCTCACTAGCGTGCACGTCGTTTTGCCGACCGCTGCTTTACCGCCTGTCTATTCTTTCAGTTGTTAGGGGAGCACAAGCTCGCTCCAATAAACTTGTTTTCCTTATAGACAACTGTGTTGTCCTTTGCTGCGTGACAATATGGTTGTGTAGAAACACATATTAGGCACATGAAACAACTACCTAACCATCCGGATACGCATGAGAATATCGTATTAGAACAAAAGGCAGCAGAAAGAGGGGTGGTATTGGGGCATTCAGTCGTAAAAGTAGACTGGCAAAGGTGAAGCAGGAGTGCAAGAAAGTTTTATGGCTAAAAAGTAAAGTGGCAAGGCAAATGACAATCTTGAGTTTTGTATACTTGTGGACGGGGGCAAAAGCCAGAGAGGAAAATCAACAAATGGTGCAGTGCATAGAAAATTACATTGACCAACTAAGAGCAGAGTGCGAGGTATTTATATTAGGAGTAATGAATGCTTATATACAAGATATGGATGGATATACTTACCCAACAGGCAGAATGCTAATGGATATGTGTAAGCGGCATGATTTAATCATGTGCGACAACACCAAGAAATGAGAAGGGCAGATAATATGGGAGGTGATAAGCTGCAGCGGATGATTGAATACGTAATAATGTCACATAGGATGTATTATTGGCTCAGGGTGATTAACATAGATGAATATGGGCCCAGAACCTCAGGTAGTGATCTCAAACTTATCAAGCTGAGATTTCGAAGAGAAATCAAGATGGAAACGTGTCATTACGAGCAACCACATGGTATTACTTATTCAGGAAGGCAAATAGAAAAGGCAACTAAAGAGATTGAGAAAAAAATTGCCGAGGATACTAAGACAGTGTGAAGGTACATGAATCTAATTCATTTGTTTGAGTTAGAGCTTTTTAAGGTATGAGTCAAATCAACCGGGGATAGCAGACACAAACCCAAAAGTTCGTGGAATGGGGAAGTTAAGAGAGCCATAGTAAGACGTCAGGAAGCCTCCAGGGAACAAAGGTATGCAAAACAAAGGGGTGAACTGGTAGATGATTTCAGAAGAAATTGAAATAACGTTTTGAGCTACAAAAGGGAACCTTCCAATTTGATCAGTGACAAGATTAGAAGAAAGGGGGCCCAATGGATGGCGGTAGTAATCAATATAGATATATGAATGCAGCTGTAAAGCTTTGGAATCATCTGAATTCTCTGAGTATTAAGGTAGGCATGAAGCAGAAGTTTATAACCAGAGTTCAGGGGACCAGGCTAGAATGGGATGAGGCACTGGAATATATTAAAACAATGATGACAGAAAATTTTAAACACAAAAAGAACGCTGCATGCACCGTACCAGATCAGGATCGACCAATTAGATTAGTGGCTCTACTGGGACAACGTGAGTGGGAAAGGGCCGAGAAAAGAGTTCCTAACAGCACATCAACAGGCACTGACGGCATCTCAGTCATGATAACAAAGAAACTAGGACTGAACTCTAACCAGACAATCAGAGAGGCGGCGAGCAAATCAATAATAAATGGCGAAACTCCCAGTGGGTGGAAACCAAGCAGTATGAGCATAATCTACAAAGGAAAGGGGGACAAAGCCGATGTCAACAATTACCGTCCTATAACAGTGACATCAGTAGTTTACAGGCTAGTGATGCAGATAGTAAAGGAAAAACTAGAGATATGGTTGGAGAATGAAGGGGTGCTGGTAGAACTACAAAATGGCTTCTGTAAACGAAGGAGGTTGGAGGAGAATCTGTTTGCATTGATGCAGTTTATTGAAATTGTGGAAAAAGAACACAGTCCCCTTTGGCTGGCATTTCTAGATATTAAGGGAGCTCATGATAGTGTGATTTAAGACGACTTGTGTGGAATACTGGACACACTAGATGTGAAAGATGGAATAACTAATCTACAAAAGGATATATTTAAATTACCACGGTAATTATCAAATAGGAAGAACAGGTATCTGAACCTATAGAGATAAAACGCGGGCTTCGACATGGATGTTCTTTAACCCCTATTTTATATATGATGTATCTCCAGGGACTAGAAGCCGAATTAGAGGGTAGTAGACTCGGCTTTAGCCTCTCTTTTGCCAAGCAAGGAAAACACATTGACCAGTCATTAATAGCACTGATCTATGCAGATGAAACAGTAATATAGCTGTCAACAAAGAATATTTCAGGAGTTGATAGATATCTGTGGTAATGAGGGAGATACGTTAAATTTGAAGTTCAGCAGGAAAAAATCGGCAATCATGATTTTCAATGATAACAAAGACAGTGACCGTATGATACAGGAACTCACGCTAGAAATGGTGGATAAGTACAAATATTTGGGCGTATCGATAAATAACGGGGCTGAGTATCTAAGGGAGAACGAGAAATAAGTAATGACAGAGGGCACCAGGAATGCATCTGCAATGAAAAATAGGGCATCATGAAACAACATTAGGTATGACATTGTGAGAAGGATTTGGAAAGGTATCATGGTCCCGGGTTTGACGTTTGGGAATACGATCTTGTGCATGAAATCAGATGTTCAAGCAAGACTGGAAATAAAAAAAACGTGGCATAGGTAGACTTCCTTTTGAGCACACGGGAATACCCCAAATCAGGGGGTACAGGGTGACATGGGATGGACATCGTTTGTGTGCAGCGAAGCTAGCAGCAAAATATAATTTGAGGAGCGATTTAGGAAATTGGGAGAGGAGCGTTGGGCTAGAAAATTTTCACCTACTTTTACATAAAGAATGTTGATATTAAATGGAGGAAGCGAACTCGAAAACTTTCAAGCATGTATTTTGACAACAGCAGAATACCAAGCTAAAAGGAAATATCGGTTAAGAAGAAGGTGAAGGAAACAGAGAGGGACATGTGGAAGATGGGAATGCTTAAGAAACCATTACTGGAAATCTACCGAACTTTTGACAGGAAATTGCAAGGGAAAAGATCTACGATAATTCTCGGGGCAGTTCTCTGCTCTTCTAGGCTAGAACGGGAGTATTGCGGACCAAGGCGTACTGAGCACAATACGATGGCACAGACACTGTATGTACTGTGTGTGGAGAGGAGGAGAAAGCTTCTGAACATTTGATAATGTTCTGTGAAGGGCTCCGCCTTAGAGTCGAACATAATGGCGCCGAATTTTTCAAAGCATTGGGGTTTAGGGGCATTAAGACAAATTAGGCTTTAAACGGGTAGTAATAACCAGGAGGAGGCTGATATTGCTGGCTACAATCGAAGTGCGTGTGAAATTCAATGCCTCAACACACAGTGATAGTGCTTAACTTTTTGACTAGGTGGCGTGAGCCACCACCCGAATAAGGGCACAGCCGGATATACACATACATACCTAAGCATAATATATATATATATATATATATATATATATATATATATATATATATATATATATATATATATATACACTATCAGGCCGCAACTTAACTTCGTGATGGCCAAAACTAAAGCTAAGCAGTCTATCTCGATGATGCAGAAATTTTTTTCGGGGAGGGGGGAAGCAGACGACTGGTGTAAGCAATCAAGAACTGTTGTCTACTGTGGTGTCGCTGAGGGAGAACTACGCCAATACCGCGGTCAATGGCATTGGTGCGAATTTCTTTGGCAGCAGATCGATTAAAATGAGCAAGTATGGGCCGCGTAGTTAGGCAGCCGATAGGAGCGTTGATCGCTTAATTCTGCTTAGAACATTATGAGAATGCGGTAATCATCGTCAGCGAACCTGTGAGTGGCCTAGCATCGTCGGCGAATTTCTTACAAAACGGTTGAACGACGGGCGTAAGCCGAAAAAGCACTGGCAGCCAGATATAGAACGAGGCACTATAATGCTGCGGATGGCGTAGATCTTTTCGGGTTCTGGTTGGACGCCACTAGCGTTTGAAAAAGACGATGAACGGTTTGTTTGACGGGGGCGAAACTGATATTTCTTTGAATTCAAACGAAGCGCAGCTGTTGTGAATACTGTGGAATAATAGCGAGACGGATCAGGTGGCTGTTAATGTAGTAGTAAAGAACATCACATCTTTTACTTAAGAGAGACATAAAACCACGTATAACTGCGCAGTAGAGAGTTCGTCAGCCGTTTCAATATCGCAAGGCGTTTTATTGACCTAAGGGCTTGACCTTAAACTGATATCAACCATCAGGTGTGACAAAAGCCGTCTTCATGCGGTGCACTTCATCGACATAAATCTGCCAGTAACCAAACCAAAAATCAATACATGAGAAGTATGTAGCTCCATGCAGGCTGTCGGACGCGTCATCAATGCGTGGTAGCGGGTATGCGTCTTTTCGCAAGATCTTGTTGTGGGGGCGATATTCAGAGCAGAAGCGTCCAGTACCGTCTTTTTTCTTCTTGAGGACGACAGGGGAGGCCCAATTATTACCTAATGACTCGATGACACCTTCGCTGAGAGTTTTGTCAACTTCCATTTGGATAACTCTGTGCGCAGGATGGAAGACATAATAGGGAGTCGGCGAATAGGACGGGCGTCACCAGTGTTAATTCGGTGCTAAAGAGAAGATGTTTGCCCAAGAATTCTGTCGTTGAATTTAAAAATCTCGATTTATAACGCTAGAAGGCGATGAATGGCTATGGCGTGCGCAAGGTAGAGGTCAGGTGTAATCATCTTAGAGAAATAATCTGGCAGAGAATGGTTGCTCTGAGCTACAGGAGACTGAAGTAAATCAATCCCGCTGGTGAGAGCCGCAGTTTTGAATTCGTTAGCATTAGATAGATTGGCCAAGAAAATACCCAGAAAACCACTTGAGGCCAAGAGCTGAAATTTAAAAGTGGAAGCCAGGCGCAGTTATCAATGATAGTCACAAGCGCTGGGAAAATGTCAACCTTGCAACTCAAAAGGACGTCGGCGAGAAGAAGGAAGACATATTGGCCATCGGGAACCTGTGGCTATGTGGTCAAAACGACGTAGGTGGCTCCCTGATGTGGCAGACGCACATCCTGAAAAGAGCACAGCAATGACTTTCTGAGGCAGCTCTAGCTGAAGGACGCTGGTAGCTCAACTTATAAGAGCAGAATGAAGCCTAAAATAACGTCATGAGGGCAGTTGTCAATCACGGCGAAAAGGACAGAAATAATGTGGTCCACTATACTTAAGCGGGCAGTAAACAAATCCACCCACGTGCCGCCATTGGACACATGGAGCATCTGTGTAGCCGCTGGTGTCAGAATTTTTTTTAAACGTGCGCATAGGTTTTGACTCACTACCAAAATGCTTCCGCCGGTGTCGACAAGTGCTTCTACGGGTACACCGTCTACTTTAACATCTATTACACTTCGTATGGTGGGAACGGAGAGAGGATTTGCTGCGGAAGTCGTCAATGCAGCACTACCTCCGGGGCAACAATTCTCACTTTTCCAAGACGGTGGTTGGAAGCCACGGGAGACGAGAAGCGCCGTGGCTGCGGCGAATGGAACGATGGACAACGTGTTTGCGGCGAATTAGATGGGCACCCATGTGGTTCAGGCAAGCGGCTGTACCAATTGTTCCGAGAATGGTCAACAAAATTGGACTCATGGGAAAGTCAAAAGGTTCTGGTGGTACTCTCGAAATAGGCTATATTGATTGCTGCGTGAGGTGCCTAGGACCTTGTGCTTCGGCAGTAACAACCAATGTTTCCAATGCGCTGGTAATTGAAACATATGGGGCGGTCATCTGCAAATCGCCACTCAACCGGGTTGCGAGTACGTGGAGAAAACCGTAGGGTGGAGAAGGGCATCGTGAATGGGGCGTTAGCCGGATCTGGGTGCGGTGACGGGGCGCACGGAATGCACTCCGATGTTTTCAAGCTCCTGGCGTACTATGGCTTGAACAAGAGGAACGGTAACAGGAGTGGCATCAGTGCGGCGCGAATAGAATGCTGAGGGGCGCAATTGCTTCAAGTTCTCAACGAACAATGCGGGTCAGGTCTTCCGGCAGCGATGAACGTCGTGGTGCGGACTGGTCTTCACAAGTCGACCTTGCAGCTTCATTCGTCGGTCTATTGAATGGCTGCAAAATGCAGGGGACTTTTCACTTGCTCGAACTGACGACATTCTTAGATGATCTCGTCCACGGTGGAACAGCCATTGCATATCAGGATATTCAATGCGTCGTCGGTGAACCCTTTCAGCATATGCCCGACCTTGTCACCTTCCAGCATGTCACTGTCGTGCTTTCGGCAGAGGGCCAGCACGTCATTAATGTATTAGAGGTATGAGTCCATTCTTTTTGGCGGCAATCTTACGACCAGCGGATTCGCCAAATACCTCTCGAATTTTCGCATTGGTCTCAACTTTGAGTTCTTTGTTGTTTTTATACAACACCTTCGCCGTGCCTCTCAAGTAACACAGCACATCAGCAAACTGAAGTGTGGGATCCCTTTTGTTCAGCCCTCTCACGCGTTCGAAGATGGCCAACCAATCGCCAACGTCAATGCCATTGGTCCCACAGAATGTACCGAATTCCTCAAGGGGCATGAAAGTGCGAAGATGAGTCCGTTGATACGGAGGGCACAACGTTGGCCATGGCTGGGAAAGCGATGCGACGTCCGCTGCGGAGCTCCGTTGGCTTATCTACCGAGCATCTCTTACTAGTACGTTACGGGGTTGGCGACTGAAGTACGCGACATATTTATAGAGAAAACGCTCAGCCAAGAGTCACAATAGTGGATTCTTTTTCTTCTTCTTTTTCTCATCTCATGACTCTTACCCAATGCAGAGGATTGGCCTAGTGTGAGGTGAATTTGTTTCTTTCTTCGCAATACTACACGTATATGCTAGGGATAGGTTTCACAACAAATATTTACTGAATAATAATACTTAAAAGTGTAAAATAACGAAGAATTGAGCTCTATATTATTTTAGTCTGACTGATGTGAAGTGGAAAGATTACGCATGCAGAGAAAGAAGCAGTAAACGACTAGCCACTCTTCCCTTGCTCGGCGACACGTGACTGTGCGATTATGTGCGCATAGATACCGGACAAGAATGCTTCGCAGAAAGAATACCGAAAGAACAAAGAGGCACATACGCCACGTTTTGCGAAGCAGGGTTTGTGAAGAGAGAGAGAGAGAGAAACGAGAAAAAAAAGGAAGGCAGGGAGGCTAACCAGATGGTAGTATCTGGCATGCTACCCTATAATGTGGTTGGGGAATAGGGGGTTAAAAGAGAAAGAGAGAGTTAAAAATAAATAGGAGAAAAACACCGACACACACGCACACACAAAATCAGTCCACTCAGAGGCGTTCCGACAGGCCAGTAGTTCACAAGAAGCCCAGTAGCGCTCGCACGGCTTTCTTCTGTGACGATGCGTCATGATGATGGCGCAGTATACTTTCTTCTGACAGCGGCTGGTCATCTAACCTGTTTAGTGTATTAGAAAGCTGTTGTGTTTCCAGGTTGTATTCCAGGCAGTCACACAAAATATGTCGAATTGTTTCTTTATCTCCACAGTGTGCACAGTCGGCGGTGTCGGCCATCTCTATGCGGAACGCGTACGCAACGGTAAATGCGACTCCCAACCATCGTCTGCACAGAGCAGTAGCGTCACCTCTTCGAATTTTTGTTGGAAGCTGTAAGCTTAACGTCAGATCAAGGGATGGTAATCTTGCATGCGTAAAGAGAGGCTCATTCGAAAGAGCCATGGAGCGTTGGCGAGCAAGCATGCGGAGGCTCCTAACAGTGTCCGTCCTTGAAAGAGGTATTGACTGGTTGTTGTCTTCTGTATGGGCTGAACGGGTAGCTTGATCAGCTCGTTCGTTACTGATAATTCCACTGTGGCTTGGCAACCACTGAAATATAACGTGGTGTCCTTTCTCTGTTATATGGTGTATAGCATTTCTGCTGTTTCAAATACCAACTGCTCGTGTGGATCACGGCATACATTTGACAGAAGTGACTACAGTGCCGCGTTGCAGTCGCAGAGAATGGTCCACCGTTGCGTGCTTTGGTCGTTAATGAAACGCAGGGCAGCGCGAAGCGCTGCAAGCTCTGCTGCCATTGTTGTGCTGGCATGAGCTGTCCTGAATTTGATGGTTGTGGCGTGCGTTGGAATAACGACTGCCGCAGTTGAGCTGTTTGGCAGGACGTAGCCATTGGTGTAGACGTGGGTGCAGTCTTGGTACTTCTCGTACAGCAGAAGTAAGGCGAGCTGCTTGAGGGCTGGTATTGATAAATCTCGTTTTTAATCTGAATACCTGGTATTGTCAGGTTGATGACTGGCTGTTTGAGGCACAATGGAGGAATTGAAGGTCTCGCTGCGGGCGTAAAACCAGCTAGTAGGGAGTCACCATGTGTAGTTATTGTTCGACAAAAGGAAGTATGAGGTCTATCTGCAGGTAAAGAGGCTAGGTGGGGATGGGGAGTCCAGCCTACATGCCTTATGTGTCTCCTCAAAGCTTCGATTTCAATATAAGTCTGCGCGAGGTGGTCTTTGGCTGAAGCTATAGTCGCCACTGTTGAGGCACCCTGTGGCAGACCTAGACTTATTCGATGCGTCTGTGCCTGAACGCTTTGTATCATGCGTCGACTTGTTTTGCTGGCGTTTGATAATGCAGGCAGACTGTATCGTGAAAAGCCAAGGAAAAGCACCCTGTACAGTCGTAACATAGCATTAGGCTGCATTCTCCAAGCCTTTCCAGCGAGAAACTTGAAAAGATGGCATATGCCTCTCAATCGCTTTTTCAAATACGACACTTGAGGGCTCCATGATATTTCTCTGTCGACTATGACACCCAGAAATTTGTGACGTCGACGATATGGTATACTTTGACCGTTCACTGGCACTCCGTAATTCGACATTTTGATGCACGTAAATGCCTGAAGAGCGCACTTTCCGGAGGCATTTTTCACGCCTCGATTGCGGAGATACAAAGCAGTTGCAGTAGCAGCTCTCTGTATTCTCGCTCGTAACTACGGGAGAGTTACCGCAGATGTCCAGATGCAGATGTCATCAGCGTATGTTAATAGATAAATATTGTTTGGTAGGTGCGTATGGAGAGTTATTAGTGTTAAATTGAATCGCACTGGGCTCAGTACACCGCCCTGAGGGACGCCACGACAACTTTAATGTGCAGACGTGTTCCCGGCCTCCGTACTCACAAAAAAGAATCGCATTTGGAGATAACTGCGTATCCACCTAAACATTCGGCCACCCACTCCAATCTCTTCTAGTGCGGTAAGAACGGCTTCATGTGTAACGTTATCATAGGCTCCTTTGACGTCAAGGAACAGAGAGGTGCAAGGACGCTTATGGCCTTGCTCGTGTTCAACGAACGTGATTAGGTGGATGACGCTATTGATGGATGATCGACCATGTCGAAAGTCAGCCGTGGCATTTGGGTAGATCTCATAATACTCCAAGTACCACTCGAGTCTGCTGAGAATCATTCTCTTTATCACTTTAGCCACACTACTAGACATTGCGATCGGGCGATAGGATGAGAGTTCCAATGGTGATTTGCCACGTGTTAGCAGTGGTACCAGACGACTAGTTTTCCAACTTAAGGGGACAGTGCCCTCTAGTCAACAATCATTATATAGCTGGAGCAGAGCTATTCTCACGCACTCACCCAGATGACACAGGGCTCTGTAGGAGATTCCGTCAGGTCTTGGTGCGGAGGTACGTTTGCATAAAGGGAGTGCTGCCTTGAGCTCCTGAATGGTGAAGGGAAAGTCCATACAAGAATCACGTGGTGGCGCACAACTGCTCGAAAGTGGTGAGATGCTAAGTACTGTAGTTTGCCCTGATAGCCTGGCGCAGAACTCTTCAGCAACATCCACATCTGGTCGATTTTGGTAAAGGGCTAAGGCCTTCAATGGTGACTTCTGAATGGTGGATGACCGCAAATTTCTTACCGCCCTCCATATCTGCGATAAAGACTTACGAGGGTCGAGTGACTCGCAAAAAGTAATCCAGCATTGGGATTTTAGCTTGTCTAATCGGCGTTTGGTCTTCTTCTGCATACGTCTAGCAGTCCGTAAAAATTCTATTTCCTTCGTACGCCGGTGCCTTCTTTCAGCTCGTCGTTGTAAGGCTCAAAGCCGCTCCATCTCTAAGTCGATGTCCATGATTTTTACAGGGCATGGTGTCGTACACACAGTATATTTTACAGTGTTATTTATGGCCTCTTGTAAATCGGATATGTGTTCTTGGCATTGATCTTCCATACAAGAATGAAATTTTTTCCAGTCCACTCTTTAAACCATGTCGTACACTTTAGGTGGCCACGATCCTCTGATCTTGACGTATGTTGGAATGTGATCACTCCAATGCGTTTGTATATCTGTAAACCATTCAGTATGTTTCACTAGGCTTCGCGAAACAAAAGCCAAGTCGAGACAGCTACTGCATGTAGAGCCACGTAAAAATGCAGGACTGCCATCGTTCAGTAACCAAAGTTTGTTGTCGGAGGCAAAAGACACAAAGTTTCTGCCCTGCATGTTGGTGTTCTGACTTCCCCATAATATATGAGCGTTAAAATCCCCTATGATAACACACCGGTCAGGATTTAACGCTATGATGTCTCATAGTCTTTTTTGATTGAACCAGCTTGATGGTGATAGGTATGCGCCAACCACAGTGATGTTGAGCCTCCTCTTTTTCACTCTTGAGCGTACGTATTGGTTCCTGTCGTGAGGCGGTACAGGTTAAAGGATGTAAGAGAAGTCTCGGCGAATGAACACCAAAACCTTGCTGCTTTCAGTAACAGTGGACGACATAAAAGGTTTGTATTCCGACAGTCGTATTGCACTCGATAAATTCGGCTCACAGACGACGATTACGGGAAACATATTGACGTACACAAATCGACGAAAGTCGCCAATGCGCGATCTCAGTCCCTTGGCATTCCACTACAGTATTGCTGCTTTACGAACCTTATCCCTGAAAGGCAGTGGTGGTTAGACATAGTCTACACTAGGGCTGCTAGCACTGGTCTAAGCGCGTTCAGTACTTCAAGGGCACTTTTGGCTGACGGTGTATTCATGTCGCTTAACAACACGCGAATGGTGTCCACTAATGATCTTAGCGTCACCATCCCGCGAAGATCTGCCTTCCCGGCCGTTGCAGCATCTTGTGGTTGTTCTTGAGGCGGCTTCTGTTGAGACTCAACAGATCGTGTAGTCGGAAGGGACGGCCATTCCCTATGTGAGAGAGATCTCCCAGCATCTTCTCTTTCAGCGCACATGTTTTCCATGCTAGGAGCCGCACCTGTCGATTTCACTTGAGTTTGACTTTCTTGTTAAATTTTGCACTGTCCTTTTGGAGAACCTTCGACGGACGATGACGGCGCCTTCACCTTAATTTTGCGCAGCTTCTCTGTGAGTTGAGTTGCCTCGCACCATTTGCCTCAGAATATAAATCTCTTTCTTAATCTGAGGACAGTCCTTGGAAGAAGCACTGTGAGCGCCATGGCAGTTGGGACATTTCAACATAGTTGCACTACAATTGTCGTCTGAGTGGTGTTCAGCGCATCCGGGGCATTCTGCGTAATTTCTGCAAACGCCCTTCACGTGGCCAGCTTTCGGGCACTTGTAACACTGCATAGGCTTCGGGATAAATGGGTGAACCTGGTGATTAAAATGGCCAACCTTCACGTAAGAGGGAAGGCAGTCAACCTTGAATGTTATTCGCACACAACGAGAGTTGCCAAGACGACCAGCATGCACAATGACGTTCTTGACACTTACTGATTTTATCATTGCAGAAAAATATTCATTGGCGATTTCAGTGTCTATACGACAGATAACTCCTGTTACGGTGTCACTATTCGCTGGTATCATGGATCGGGCTATGATGTTTTGTTTCTTTTGTCTTTGTTTTTTTGTTTTTTCTGTTGTTTCTTTTGTTTCTTTGTTTTTTTTTGTTTTTTTTCAAAATTGATTACACGGGTATGTTTCACTCTCTCTTTTTGGTTTTTTTTTGTTTTTGTTCAAGAGCCGAGATCTAGGCCTAGTCAAGAAACAGTTTCATCTGTTTCCTTTTTTCTCATCTCGATGGCTTGCAACTGTTACGTACACATGCCAGAATAAAGTATTATTAATATCATTATTATTTTTTCCAGCTGCAACACAAGCTGTAGCGTGTTGATTGCGCTCGGGTTAATCACGTCGATTGCCAAAATATTCTTCTTCGTGTTCATCCTGGTGTCCTTAATCTCGTTAGGCACAATGTTTTCAAGGTACAAGGAGAGTGCTTGCCTGTTGAGGATGCGTAGATTGGCCATAGTGGTCTGCGGCACAAACAGAATGGAGTGAGGCCATCGCTGAGCCACTGTCCTCAAAGTGGCTGTACTTGATGCCGGTGATGCGTTCACGATTCTTCGTTTGGCCTTGCGGTAGAGCAAAAATTCAAAGCCGTCTTTCGAGGACTCGTCATCTGATGCAGAGTACAGCTCGGTGTCCTCACTCTCGCTAGATGCATTACCACGTTTTCTTAAAGCAATGTCCATCGATGAACTGGTACCGGGTTGGATCTTCGGGGATTGTACATCCATCACCGCGATGTAAGTGGCTGGAAACCCCGCTGTTGCATTGTGGAACGCAGAAATCACAGCACAGACCGCAAGATGTGTTCCACAAGAGAAGCACTTCATCTTCCTTTCTCCTTCGGTTGTTGAAGAATGGCTACAGTGGTTATCATAGATGGAGCCCTTACATACAATAGGTGAGCATTGTCGTGCTTCTCTTTAAGTACATTCATATGTGTGACATACCACAACTGCTGGAACTTCACGCATATGAAGGACGCTGAATTCCGCATGACAGCTAATAAAAAGGTGATTCGCAGTAAACTGCTTTTGTCGCTAGGGTGTGCGTCTGTGATTCTATTAGCTCACTTAACGCACTAACATAAACGTGTAGCATATGTCACAACACACGTGTGCTCCTCTGTATTTCTTTTCTGCTGGAAACCAAAAGCACTTTTTTTAGTTTGTTCAAGTGACATGCTTTTTAAGTGTTCAGCAGGAGACGGTGGCACAACCTGAAAAGGGGAGATCTTTGCCCGCAATACCACCCATAACTGAATTTTTTCGAAATTACCAGTTTTCTAGCATGGGCGGGAAATAAAGTTTGACAGTGATAAATGTTTTTCATTATTGCGCACTGTTCAAACTTCCCGAACAAGCGCTGTAGAACACAGGTTCTGAAGTTGTGATTGACTATGTGCCTATACAAAAGTCACTTTAAAGGAAATCTCAGAAAGGGGACTGAATGAAGCTTGGCAAATTTATATTGTGCTAGGTAAATCAAGGAAACACACAAAACACAGAAATCGTGAACCATTTTAAAAAATTCACACTTTATTACTCACATACGTTAAAAGCAGAAATCTTGAAAGTTACCGTTACATTTATTATTGCACGCCAGTTTATCGATTACATGTATAAATAATGATTCATGTATTGTCTAGCTGTTAGAAGGCCGCTAATATTGAAAGCGTCTTTCCTTGACTTCACCTCCGATTAATAAATGTTTACAAAATGAAGGAGTCCAGATCTGGAATCAAGCCATATCTTGATGCAGGAACAATAATGTTTCTTCAGTAGATATGTCAATTGGTGATTCCTCAATCCCCTTGCTACCATCATCATTGTGATCAGCCCGACTACGCCCACTGCAGGGGCAAAGGCCTCTCCCGTGGTCGCCAATCAACCCGGTCTTGTGCTGCCTGCTGCACGTTATATCTGGGAATTCTTTCATTTCATCGACCCACATAACTTTCTGTCTCCGCTTCTTGCGTTCGCCTTCCCTTAGCATTCAATCAGTTACCCTTAACGGTCAGCAGTTACCCTGACTAAGTGTTATGTCCATTTCTTCTTCTTGATTTCAACTTCCATGTCCTTAACTCCAATTTCTTCACTAACGCACTCTGACCTTTTCTTGTAACATAAGGTTACACCTATATTTTTCTTTCCGCCGCTCAGTGAGTCACCCTGAATTTAAGCTGAAACAGCTTTGTAAACCTCTAGGTTTCTTCTTCATATTTAAGTACCGGCAAGATGCATCTGGTATATATCTTCCTCTCGAGGGTTAGTGGCAGATTGCCATTCATGGCTGGAGAATGCTTGCCGAATGTTATTCACCCCAGCCTTACTCTTCAAGTTATTTCCCTCTCATGGTTAGGCTCCCCAGTTACTCCCAGTCTTAAGTAAACATACTCCTTTACAATTTCCAGCGTCTCTACACTCAACGCAATGTGCTCTTTTGCTGAGATTGTTGCACATCGCTTTATTTTTGTACATATAGCTTTCACGCATACCCTTCTGGTTTTCGTGTACAGTTCAGTAATCATGCTGTGTAATTCGTCCTCTGAGTTACTAACCGAGACAAATGCCATCAGTGATTAGCAGGTTACTAAGAAACTTTCCAATGACTCTTATTCGTAACTCTTCCTTATCTGGGGCCCTGGATAGCTCCTATAAAGACGTGGTGATAGCATTGGAGAGACCACGTCTTTCTGCCCACACCCTTCTTTATTAAAATTCGATCGATTTCTTTATGGAGAATTATGGTGATGGTGGATCCACTGCAGGTTTCTTAGAGTATGTTTATGTAAGATTCGTGGATGCCCTGGTGTTCTAGTGCTTGTATCACTCATTATGTATCAACTGAGGCAAACGCCTTCTTGCAGTACATAAAGGCTATGTACTGGGGTTCGCCGTAGTCCGTGGATTTCTCTATTGCCTGATTGATAGTGTGAGTATGGTCTATTGTGGAGTATCCTGTACCAAATCCTGATTGGTGTGTTGGTTGATTTAAATCTAATGTCGCCTTAATTCTATTAGATAATGTTCTTGTATATGGTTTGTACAGAACGAACAATAAGTCTTTGCTGGACAGTGGATCCTAAATAAAGGCGTTATTTTACGCTGGTATTAGTACATTACACACAACTGGTGATAATTTACAATCTATAACACATACCCCCCTTCTTCCACAAACAAAAAAGAAAGGGGTGGTTTTCCTCACTAATACATAAGCGCACCTATCATACAGTATCTTGTGCAATACATTTGTCAGAAAACAAAAAAGTCCTATATATCATTTTCTTTACCACAAGAGCCAGCATTACAACTTTGTAAGAAGCAGCTTCGTAACACAAACACGATGACGTGGAGGATAAGAAAAACAGTATATATGCTAATATTTCCCGTGTTGCGACCCAAAGCCACGATGTGATTATGGGGGGAACCGAAAAAGAGGGTTCCAGAAATTTCGACGATCTGGCTTTCCTTAACATACACTGATATTGAAGTCGTCGCCGCTGGCAAATTCACTCAAAGTCCACCATAAGCCTTTCTATCCGGCTGATTTCGACTTCGTTGATCATTCCCTACGTCTGTCTCGGAATACTGATAGATCGATATTGCCGTGGAATTCAGTTTAGAATTACCCGCGTGTGTGGAACCAGCAGCACGACCGACGTAGCGGACTTCTTGCTGCCGAACATCATTCTTCAGCACGGTACGCATCTTCGGCTCCTAATGGAGCATGACAGGCAGTTTCTTTCTAGGGTCATCACTGATAGTTTAATGTCTTGCTCCACCAAACATGAATTACCACGGCTTACCTTTCGCAGACGAGTGGCTTTACGCAGCCGATGAAGCAAACCAATACTGACATGCCAGCAATTTACGTTTCCGCCAAGCAATAGGATTGTGATGAAGCGTTTCGATTTGTTGCGTTCGCCTGTAACACAGCCTATTTGAAGCGGCTTATAACTCGCATTTATTTTATTGGACAAAATTCAGCGTTTTCTATAGACGTAATGTGCATTCTTCGACGTAGCCACCTACTGTGTACGCCTAAGAACATATCCTTCTCTGAAGGGCACGCCAACTTTTAAGTGTTCATCTGATCAACTCGCAAGCGGGCGAACAATCTCAATATACCGGCCATCATAGAAACGAGCACTTTATTCTTGGATTTCTTGTATTTGTGTGGGATATAGCACGCCGTCTTAGACTACCTGAAACGCCACTGTCGCCGTACACCACACCATACTGTGTGCGCTGTTTTGTGACTGGCGTCAAGTATGAGATTCATGTCCTTGTCCTCGATGACGCAATCTCACTCTGACATCGTTCACGTTGCCAGCCTGAAGAATTATCTTGCTCCAGACGGCACCAACGCATGTGTATAATGAACATTTACACCACCGTCTTTGTCTGGCTACGCCGAGTCGGTGCTGTCGCCGCCGGAGGGGAACGTTATTTGCCGCATACCTAGAAGTCGATGAAGTAAGGATTGGGTGGATCCTGTTCTCGCCATCTTGGGTGCCTTAACCCAAATCGCGGTGACTGCGTAAATGTAATAAATACATCCTTCTTCTGTGGCCGCCTGAGAATTTTACGTAATGCTTACACATCACGAAAATTTTTTGGTGTAAGCTCTTTTATTGTATATAAGAGCTTTTTACCCTTCGCATTCTACAGCTTCAAACCGAGAATCGCTTTTCTGCTGTACAATGTTTATTTACATCAATATTTGTTTACGGCCAGCCTGCATTCAGCGAAAGCATTATCGCAGTTTATGTGCGATTATGATCTGAGGGCGTTAAAAAGCTTGTTTCGCTGAAATTGAGCTTCTGCTTTTTACGCTTGTAGGCAAAGTTGTGGAGCCTTCTACGTTTGTGAAATATGTTTTAGCTGTTTGCCAATAATAGGTGCCGAAGCTCGCAATAAGAATGGCGTGCAACTAAAATAGCGAAAATAGTTTGCATGGGGCATTGGCAATAAACCACGGCACCCTCCTCCTTCCCTGCAGCCAACATACATGCATAACTTGCGGTGCTCTAGTTTCAGACTGCAGGACACAGGCACATAAGTGTGATAAGCACACACAAGTGCACCTATGGCTGAATGGTTCTTGCCTACGCAATTTGTGGCAATTATACCAATGTTCAATAACTACTTTACTGAAGTTATGGTTCGTGTATAGAAGAAACCTGCTTGACGCGAACTTCGTAATTGCCTCCTCTTAGAAAAGGCTGAACCTTGCTCCTGCAGACAAACAATGCGGAGATCTCGTATTCGTAAGTACTCAACTTTCCTTGACTGATATACACAGAACCTTCGGCTGTGTAGTTTGTTTTAAAATGACATAATAAACAACGTATCGTTTAGCTATCTATAGAGCAACAAAATTACTGCGACTACTACAGAATGTGTTTATATATGTGTGTGTGTGTGTGTGGTGATGCAAAAAAGCGCTCATAGTTCACAAAACAACATCGACTGAAGGAGTGCTGGTGCCAGTATTATAGTACATTTCTACAGGCACATTGAAGGTACTCAGCGTGAGTATAGACGTGAAACACATAAGTTATTTCAACATCAGACGTGATATTTTGACCCCAGTAAAAGAAAGAGCACACTCTGAGAGAGGCACGGGTCTTCAGTGTAAATAGTATAAATAAAGAACACCAATGGCGTGAATGTGTTGCTATTGTGAAATATCAGGAACCACTAAAAAAAGCTAGGCGGCGAAGCTTTAGCACCACAAAACAAATACCAGCTGCTAAGAGCACGGGCCGATTGCGATGAAAAACTTAGCTAGACGGAAAGGTTACCGGGGCAAAGGCAGACATGGCAGCACCACTTCTACAACAAGCACGCCTGGGGGTGCATGTGTTATATGGCTGTTTAGGCACCTGCGTGTCATGTAACAACATTACATGCCCAGCTCACGATGCACTCATGGCTGTTTCGCTAGCGTCACATTCTTATTTCTTTTGTAGAGAAGCTGCCGAACACTGAAATGGGTGAAACTATCAAGTGCTTTCTAGTCGGTCTACCCAAAAAGGACGCCCCTCGCACTGAGTCCGTGCTTACCCGTTACTGTCGCCATTGTGTGTGCTCGCTGTGTGCCGGCTAATAAACGCCATAACGAATTGGTGGAGAGTGCTACGATTCCCTTCGATGCCCTTAGAACTACGCTCACATAACCTGCAATCTACCATGTCCTACGACGCCTCTCTGCAAACGCCTCCTCCCATGCCATCCCTTGTCGTGGTGTCCCCAGGATCCACCCATCTTCACGGGCGCCGATGGCACTGACGTGGAGGACTGGCTCACCATTCACGAGCGCGTGAGCGTCCCCAACAAATGGGACGAGGATGGCAAGTTGACAAACTTGGTGTTCTACCTTGCGGGCGTTGCAAGTTTATGGTACAACAACCACGCGTCCGATTTTGCAACCTGGTCCGATTTCAAGATCGCTATCCCCAACGTTTTTGGCCACCCTGGCGTTCGTAAGCTGCAAGCCGAGCAGCGCTCACTCGAACGCGCTCAGCAGGCCGGTGAATCATTCACCCGGTACATTGAAAATGTCCTGGACTTGTGGAAGGAATGCAACGACAGCATGTCCGAATCAGACGACAAGATCGGATACGTTGTAAAGGGAATTGACGATGATGCCTTCACGATGCTACTTGCCAAAATCCCACGCACGGTAGCTGAGGTAATCACGCTGTGCCACAGCTACGAGGAGCTCCGCCGGCAGCATTCGATGACCCGTCGCTACACACCACAAGATGCAGGGCTTGCTGGCTTGGAAGAGAGATGTGATCATGTGGTGCTGCTGGCAGACCTCAAGTCCTTCATACGTGAGGAAATCGCGTGCCAGTTCTCTCTCCTTCCCTTTGCCCACCCACCGGCTGTTCAACAATCAACAACTACCATTCTTCCACCCATCCGCTGAGCGATTGAGCAGGAAATAGCAGAGGTCATGTCTGCGTACCGACCAACACAACTTCTGGCCTCTGCGTCCCCTTGTTACGCCCAAGTGGCCGCCAGGCCACCTCCAGTCGTTCAAGCGCCTGTGCCACAGACTTACGCCGAAGCTGCCACACGACTTCCATCCTTTGCAGCGGATATGCCGGCTGCGTATGCTGGCGCAACCCCTCAGCCTCATTTTCAGCCCATCATGCAGCTTTTCCAGCAACCGTTCTGGGCGAGACCCACCCCGGTGAACCGATGGCGCACACCCGACAACCGGTTCATCTTCTTTGTTTCAGGTTACGACGGTCACGTAGCCCGTTATTGCTCTCGAGTACAGCCGGCTCCCATTTCTTCTCCTGATGCTGGCCACCTTAGCCGTCCGTATAATGACGAACTGCCGTGTGTGCCACTGTCGTCTCGCCCAAGTCCGTCCCCTCGAAGGTCACCGTCTCCACGAAGTCGGTGCCTGTCTCCCATGCGGCCAACTTTGTCTGCTCATGAGCAGAAAAACTAGTCGTCACAGTACCAGAGGCAAGGAAAGCGACGCTATCGCATTGTGAAAGCCCGCAGAGCCGCCCACCTATTGTCATTGACGTGCTTGTGGACGGTGTTCATGAATCTGCTCTTATTGTCACTGCAGCTGCCGTAGAACGAAAACCTTTGCCACTTGCTTCGAAAAGTGACGATGCCAATTTCTGGGTTGTCCCTTCGTACCGCTAGTTCTCCATGTATTCATCTTACAGCAGGGTGCACAGCTCGCGTTGTCGTTCAGGACGTTCTCTATGTCAGCGATTTCCGATCATTCTTGCATGTTCTCACGACGTCAACCTGGGATGCGATTTTCTCTCCCGCAACAACGCCGTCATTTATTTTGCCGCCACCGAAATTGAACTCTCGCCCTTTTCGCATTTGACGCCAGAAGACAGTCCTTCGACACTGAGCAACATTCTCGTGAAAGACGATACTTTAGTGCCTCCAAGGCTCGACGATGAGGAAATCGTTCTACTGCCCCAGTCTGTCTGACACTATTGCGCTCGTTTGGCCATCCGACAGTGCTTCCAGAAAAAAAGGGTTGCTAGTACTTTTCGCGACTGTGCAAATCACCCAAGGCAGCGCCGCTATTTTTGTGACCAACCCATCCTGTACAATGTTACCTTGGTTTGAGGGGAATGTCTTTGCAGTGTGGAACCAGTCGATGACGCACAAGTCCTGACGTTCCCAAAGACTCGTGTTGTCCCGATTCACGTACCATCAGTGCTGTTTCTACTTCTGATCCATCATCTCCTGATCTATTTGACCCATACATTGATGACAACCTTACGTCAGTACAGTGTTCCCACGTTCTAGACCTGTTGCAAGAATACCGTTCTTCTTCGGGAGTTCTCTCGGTCGCGCGTCCGCTGTTACGCATCGTATCGACACTGGAGTCCATGCACCATTACGGCAATGTCCATACCGCGTGTCGCCTGCTGAACGCCGGGAAATTAACGAGCAGGTTGACGATATGCTTCGACGCGACGTCATTCGGCTCTCGGATAGTCCATGGGCGTCTCCTGTTGTTCTTGTTGCGAAGAAAGATGGTTCAGTGCGGTTCTGTGTGGACTACAGACGGCTCAATAAGATCACTCGCAAGGATGTCTACCCACTACCGCGCATCGATGACGCAATTGACAGCCTTTACGGAGCCCAATTTTTTTTCTCCTCGCCATCTGCGCTCGGGGTACTGGCAAGTACTCATGGCAGATGACGCTCGACCAAAGACTGCCTTCATCACACCCGACGGCTTGTACGAATTCAACGTCATGCCGTTTGGTCTGTGTAATGCACCTGCGACATTTGAGCGCATGATGGACACCGTTCTGCGCAATTTAAAATGGCACACGTGCTTGTGTCACCTCGATGACGTTGTTGTCTTCGCTCCAGATTTCTCCATTCATCCCCAACGCCTGAAAGAAGTTTTCGCACGTGTGAGCAATGCCGGCTTGGAACTAAATCTGAAAAAGTGCCGCTTTTCAGCACGCCAACTCACCATCCTAGGGTACGTCGTGTCCAAAAATGACATTCTTCTTGACCCAGCTAAGCTTCGGGCCGTGGCCTAATTCCACAAATCTGCGTCCGTCAAAGAACTGCGTAGTTTCGTGGGCCTGTGCTCATACTTCAGACGCTTTATACGAAACTTTGCCACGAACATATCACCGCTGACGAAGCTCCTTGGAAGTAACGTGCCCCTCAATGCATGGTCGTCCGAGTGCGACGACGTGTTCGCGAAGCTCCGCCATTTTTTGACGCCTCCTTCCATTCTACGCCACTACCACCCTGCGGAGCCAACGGAGGTGCACACGTATGCCAGCGGTGTAGGCTTCGGCGCTGTCCTGGCGCTGTGCAAACCCGGATTCTCTGATTATGTCGTGGCATATGCAAGCCGATAGCCGAGACAAACTGCACCGTCACGAAAAAAAGAGTGCCTGGCGATGGTCTGGGCAGTTAGAAAGTTTCGACCTTATTTGTATGGTCACCCACTCGATGTCGTCACCGACCATCATGCACTATGCTGGCTGTCATCATTGAAGGATCCCTCAGGCTGTCTAGCCCGTTGGGCTCGCCGCTTGCAAGGCTACAATATCCGCGTGCTCTACAGCAGCAGATGCTAGCATACTGACGCCGATGCCCTCTCGTGCTCCCTTCTGCCTGAAGTTGACGTGCTCTGCTCAGTATCCTCGGTTGCTGTTCCTGCCATTGATGTTGACATCATCGCTACCGAACAGAGAACAGATAATTGGATCTCCCCATTGATCGACTTTCTCTCTGATCCTTCCGCAACGCCATCCACGCGTGCCTTGCGTCGTCGAGCTCACCGTTTCCCCAATCGTGACGGCGTCCTACACCGACGCAATTACGATGCCGATGGCCGGCAGTGGCTACTCGTGATACCCCGCGGTCGGAGATATCGGAATCGTTTCATTCTGATTCGCAATGCGCGCACTCTGGGGTATTCAAAACCTACCATCGAATTTGACAACGCTACTTCTGGCGTGGGATGTACCGCTACGTTCAGCAGCTTGTTCGCTCCTGCCTCGCTTGCCAACGCCGCAAACCGTCCGCGCACATGTTACCAGCCGGTCTGCAACCGTTACCTTGCCCTGACCGTCCGTTTGGGCGCATAGGTATCAATTTGTATAGACCGCTCCCTCTGACACCCACTGGAAACCGCTGGACCATCGTCCTTGTAGATCATTTCACGCAATACGCCGAAACCGCCGCTCTCCCTGCGGCTACTGCGCGTGATGTTGCATCCTTCCTACTGCATCGATTCATACTGCGCCACGCCCCCCCCCCTCCTCCCCCGGAGCTTCTCAGCGATCGAGGCCGTGTCTTCTTGGCGACGCCATTCTCACTGAGTGCCATTCTGTCCACCGCAAAACTACTGCTCACCACCCGTAGACGAATAATCTGACCAAACGCTTCAACCGCACCCTCGGCGACTTGCTTTCGATGTACATCGCCGCCAATCACACGAATTGGTATGCTATATTGCCCTTCGTCACCTTCGCCTGCAACAACGCCCCTCAAAGCACGACCGGATTTTCACCTTCTTGCTGTACGAAAGGCACCCGTCACACACCATCGACACGATACTCCCGTACACGCCGGATCCATCTGAGTGTACACCTATTTTCGTGACAGCCAGGTTTGCTGAAGAGTGTCGCGTGCTTGACAAGACTTTTACGACGCATGAGCAAGAGCGGCAGAAGAGTATTCGTAATGGCTCCGCCACTTCTGAGTCCACGATCCATCCTGGTTCCCTTCTATGGCTCTCAATCCCGACCTCTGTAGCGGGCCTTTCTTCCAAACTACTCCCGAATTATGAAGGTCCCTACGATTTGATCGAGCGCACATCTCCAGTCAACTATCTTACCGAGCTAATTGAACAATCTTCGGACATGCGCCGTCACGGGCGCGAAATAGTCAATGTGGAGCGCCTGAAGGCTTACTATGACCCGCTTGTAGTGACAAGCTGTTAGGTCACCAGGCGGCTCCCTCTTGGACCCCGGGGTAATTGTAGAGAAGCCACCGAACACTAAAATTGGTCGAACTCTCAAGTGCTTTCTTGTAGGTCTACCCAAAGAGGACGTCCCTCGCGCTGAGAGTCCGCGCTTGGGCGTTACTGTCGCCATTGTGTGTGCTCGCTGTGTGCCGACTAATAAACACCATAACAATTTATTTATTTACTTATTTCGTAATATCCTCCGGGCCAAAGGCATTATGAAGGTGAGGGAGTGAGTGAGTGAAACAACGTTATTCGGTCCACAATAGACGCGAGTAAACTCAGCGTCACCTGGCTAGGCCCACTCGGGGACCATCAGGTTAAACCTGACGGCCCTCGCGCGGGCCCTCTGGACGGCCAGGATTTGAGAGGTCTGGTCCTGGGCCTTAATGAGTCGCTTCATTTCCTCTTGGGTGAAAGGGGGACCGGCAGAGGCGCAGCCCCACAGTACATGCTCGAAGTCCGCATAACCACCACACAGGGGGCAGTCCAGGCTTGGAAACCGTTCAGGGTACATTGTGTGCAGTGCCGCAGGGCTCGGGTAAGTGTTTGTTTGTAGCAGTCGGAGAGTAACAGCTTGGGCCCTGCATAGCGAAGAGTGTGGTAGAGGCAGCAGTCTTCTTGACAGATAGTGGTGCTTGCATATCTCGTTGTACGAGCAGAGAGGCTCAGGTCGCCCAGGAGATGACGCGTTACCCGGCACACGGTCAGTCAAACCTCGTGCAGCCGAGTGCGCCTCCTCGTTGGGATTGAGCGAGGCACCCTCAATGGTTCCAAGGTGCGCAGGTAACCAGACCAATGAGTGATTTTTGAGGTCTTTGACTTTTTGAATAATCTGTAGGACCTGGGGAGCCACCATGCCCATCTGGAAGGCCTTGATAGCGGCCTTGGAGTCTGAATAAATTGTGTCATGTACGCCATCCGTCAATGCAAGAGCAATGGCAACCTGCTCTGCAACGCTGGAACTAAAAGTGCGAATGGTAGCGCAGCTGATGACTCTGCAATCACAGTCGACGACCACTGAGGAGAAGGCTTCTTCTTGAATGTACGAAGCAGCATCGACGAAGCAGGCTCGATCCTTGTCCAAGCGGGCACTGGCGAGCAGAGATTTACCCCTGGCTCGTCTTCGTGCTTCGTTGTAGGTTGGATGCATATTGCGTGGCATCCGCGCAATCTGGATCTTGGATCTAACGTCGTTGGGCAGCTTCACAGCGTCAGGACCGACAACCGTGGGGTTTCGTCCCAGCATGTCGAGTATGGCTCTACCCGTTGGGGTGCCAGACAGTCTGACAAACTGTGCAAACTCTTGGGCTTCGACAATTTCTTCGAACGTAATGTGGATTCCCAACTTCAGGAGGTCTTCCGTGTGCGTTCGAACGGGAATGCCAAGGGCCAGCTTGAAGACTCTTCTGATTAGGGCATTGATTTTGTTGCGCTCCGACACGAGCCAGTTGTGCATAGCCGCCGAATAAGCGAGGTGGCATAGCACGAATGCGTGGATAATCCGGATCAGATTGTCCTCCCTGATTCCGCGGTGCCTGTTAGCGATTCTTCGAATCAGTCCGAGGGCGCTTTCGGTCTTGGAACAAATGCGTTTGACGGCGGCTCCATTGGCTCCGTTAGACTCGATAAACATTCCAAGGACCCTGATAGTGTCCACCCGCGGAACTGGGAAGCCGTTACCGGTGAATAACGTAATGTGGCTCTCCACTGCTGGCTTCCAGGACCGGTGAGAACCGCCTCTGGGCCTCTTCTTATACAGTAAGAGCTCGGACTTAGCGGGCGAGCACCTTAGCCCGGTGGGGATGAGATAGCGCTCCGTCACATCGATGGCCTCTTGCAAAGCACTCTCGACCTGACCCTCACATCCGCTGAGGCAACAGATGGTGATGTCGTCTGCGTAGATCGTGTGGTTAATGTTCGGGATTTTGTTCAAGGCCCTCGACAGGTTGATCATGCAGATATTGAACAGCGTCGGGGAGATCACCGCCCCCTGAGGTGTCCCTTTTGGCCCAAGGGTAATTTCGTGGGTCAAAAAATCGTCAATCTTCAGTCTTGTGGACCGCGACGAAAGGAAGGAGCGCACAAAATTGTACGCCCGCTTGCCGACGTGAAACTCAGACAAGCTCTTGAGAATAAAGGCGTGTGATATGTTGTCAAAAGCCTTTTCCAAATCCAATCCAAGAACCGCCTTGGTGTCGGCGGAGCCGGAGTCAATGACCTGGTGCTTGATCAGCTTCATGGCGTCCTGAGTCGAGAGCCCCGACCGAAAGCCAATCATGTTGTGGGTATAGCATTCGTTAGACTCGAGGTGGTCAGTGAGGCGGTTGAGCATGGCGTGCTCGGCCACCTTCCCGACACACGACGTCAACGAGATTGGCCTAAGATTCTCGATGCTCGGTGCCTTACCCGGCTTGGGTATCAGTACTGTGAAGGCCGCTTTCCAGCTCTTGGGAATGAGACCGCTGCGCCAGATTTCGTTGATCTTGTCTGTAAAAACTCGATCGAGACGTCGTCGAGGTGCTTGAGCATTTTGTTGGTTACCCCATCTGGCCCAGGGGCGGATCTGCTATTGAGGGATGCGAGAACCCGCTTGACCTCAGCCACGGTGAAGTCCACGTCCATCGATGGCGCTTCACGCCCCTCGTAGTCGGGAAACTGGGGAGGTACCGGATCGTCCGTGGCCGCCAGGTACTTGTCTATGAGCTTCTCCGTGATCGCCTCATCTGGAGTTGAGTCGGTGGCCAAATGGACAGCTTTCGCCAAAGCTCTCTTCTGATTGGACTTGGTGTTGCCGTCGTGCAGTAGGTGTTTGAGGAGTCTCCAGCTTTTACCGGTCTTGAGTTGGCCCTCCATAGAATCACAGAGCTCATCCCATTGCTGCTTGCCTAAGACCTTGCAATGATCTCCTACCGTTTTGTTGATTTCGGACATTTTCTTGCGCAGTCTTCTGTTATGGCGCTGAGTCTTCCATCTCGCGAGCAGTGCCTGCTTGGCTTCCAACAGATGCGCGAGCCTACTGTCCATCCTGTCCACCTCCAGATCGGTTGTCACCTCTTTGGTGGCGCTGGCCACATCTTCTTTTAACCCGTCGCACCAAGAGTCTAGGTCCGCATCCGGGGAAAGGGCGCGCTCGGAGCGGTTGGCTCGGAACATGTCCCAGTCGATGAACTTAAAGGTCCTCGTCTTGTTGCGGGCAACCTCTATGAGCACTTCGATGATGCAATGATCGCTACCGAGGTTGATAGCTATGTTGATCCATTTGACGTTTTCCAGACTCCTGACAAAGGTGAGATCCGGAGTTGTATCTCGGCACACCGAGTTCCCTCTCCTGGTCGGGAAGTCCTTATTGGTTACCAGTGTCAGATCTTCCTCCGTTGCCGTGAGCCATATGTCTCTACCCTTCTTCGTATTGGTGAGGTAACCCCACGCCTGATGCTGGGCATTGAAGTCCCCCATGACGACAAGAAGTTGACAGCCGGCAAAATGCACGGCCTTCTTCAGAAGACCACCAGCCCTGGCTCTGTGTACGCTGGGCCTGCAGTAGACATTTAATATGAAAATACTGTTCCTTCGTAAGCACCGCTTAGGGGCGTCGACTAGGAGTTCCGTCATGACGTACTCGACCCCATCGTTCGCTGGACCGAGGTCTCGCTGAATGCACGTGAACCTTTTACTGACCAGAGTGGCCACCCCCCTTCCCCCTTCAGCGGAAGCCACAGTGACGAAACCAGGGAGCCTGATGTGTGATGATGTGATCGTTTCTTGCACGGTGATAACTTGGGGTTTATCCTTTATGCCTTTTAGGTATTGTCGCAGGGTCGCCCGTTTGCTGACGAACCCTGCGCAATTCCACTGCCACATTGTTATGACGTTAGTTTCGTTATCCATGTTTGGGCTTGGGGATGGGTTTCGAGAGGGCCGCCTGCAGGATGGCACCCTCTGTCGGCGGCGCAATGACACTGTTCAAGTTTGGGACTGGTGTTGTCGATGTGCTTGGCAAAAATCCGTGGTGGGTCCCCTCCAGTCTAAGTATTCTCTCGCTGAGGGCGACCAGACCCAGCTGGGGGTGCGCGATCATTTCTTGTACTTGAGAGAGGCCTGACTGTATATTGGAGATGGCCTTCTTGAGCTCCGAAAGGAGCTCCAGAGTCTCGTCTTCCCTTGAGCTATCCAGGGCGCGACGCTTCACTGCACCCGCCTTGGGGGAGCCTCCGCCATGTCCATGGCCGACGAACTCGTGGCGGCCGGATGAGCCGGCGGTTTGAGCGCCAATTTTCGTATTTCGGCTATCTCGGTGGCTAGCCGACTGATTTCCTGCTTGAACTGGGCGTTTTCTTTCCTAAGACTATCATTGGCACGCCTAAGCTCTTTGAGCTCGTTCGTGAGACGCAGGTCGTGCGAGTCCTGGGAGTTGGACGCCTGCGCTTGGTTGCCACGGGCCCTATCGGCCCACGTTAGATAGGACTTGCCTTTACCACTGGAGGGGATGTTGGATCTTGGCCTGTTGGACGAGCCGCTCCGGGTGCGGGACGTAGAGCGACCTCTGGAGCCGGAGCGCGCTGGAGAAGGCGATGATGGTCGTGATCTTGGGGCAGAGCGGCTTTTGGAGCCCCGTCGGCTCATGGAGCGACCTCGCGAGCGCGAGCGTCGTTTTCCCCTAGGGCTAGGGCTACATGAGGCTTGAGAATAGGAGGATCGAAGGATCGACTGCGGGGGGAGCTCCTCTTGCTGTCTGGCGCGCTCGAAGCGTCGTCGGCGAACAATGTACGGAGCCTTGAATCTATGCGCACATTCTTTACTGGCAGTAAGGTGCGGACCGCCACAGAACTTGCATATTGGGGTGCATTGGTGCTGCTCATCAGGGTTTGGAAGGCCGCATCCCCGACATATGACGTCGCTAGGTGTTGGACAGACATCGGCGCGATGCCCGAGTCTTCCGCAGGCGTGAGGTGAGGGAAACACGATTTTTCAGTCAAAAAGTGTTAGCTAGATATAAGAAATAAGTAAAAACAAACAAAGAAGAACGAAATAAAGGCTTCATGTACAAACAAAAAAAGTAAGTAAGTGTGGGCGTTTATACAATAGTAGTTAGCGCAGAACGGAACAAGTGATGATCGGTCAAGATGGACACAGATTCGGGAAGGCAGTTCCAGTGTACTGATGTTCTGCGAATAAATGAATCGCTGCATGTATTGATTAGACATGACATGATGCCAACTTTATCAGGATGATAAGTTCTAGATGATACGTAAGAAAGCTGAGAAATAAGTGCCTCGCGAAGAGTTGAAATATTATGATACATTTTGTGAAATAGACAGAGGCGTAAGAGCATACGACGAGAGGCAAGAGTGAACTTTTCATGGCAGAAATGCTAGAGTGACGACTGTAGTTGTGAAGAATGAAGAGAACAGAATTGTTTCGGATGAGTTCAAGAGCATTGAAAATATTATTTGAATTCGGATCCCATAATGCAGTGGCGTATTCTATCTTGCTACGAATCAGCGCCTTGTACAATAGTAGTGTAAGTGAGACAGGTGCGGAAAAGAAGTTGCGACGAATGTACCCCAGCATGCGGTTTGTAATATTATTAATGTAACGAATATGGAGTGACCAGCTCAAAAAGTGGTGATGTTTACGCCTAGATAATGGTAAGAGATGACTGATTCGAGTGGGATGCTTTTATGTGAGTAAGTAGCAGGAGAAGGTGATATTCAGGAAATGCGCAATACCTTGCATTTATAAATATTTAGTTCCTATTGCCAAGTTGAGCACCAGTTAAAAATGAAGTCAATGTCATTTTGAAGGGCAGTGATGTCATTTAGGCTGTTAATTTCGCGGAACACAACGCAGTCATCTGCAAACAGCTATATGTTAGAAGAAACACATAAAGGCAAATCACTGTTGTAAACTAGAATTAGAAGGGGTCCTAAAACAGAACCCTGGGGTACTCCAGAGTGAACAGCACGAGATGAAGAATAACACCCGTTGGCAGTTACAAACTGCGTGCGTATAATTAGGAAATGTTCTATTCATCTGATGACGTTATTATCAAGGTTTCGTTGTTTGAGGTTCAAGAGCAGTAATTTTTGACTTACTTTGTCGAAAGCCTTAGAGAAGGCGAGAAAATAAGAATCAGTTAGTGACCTACAATCTCAAGGAACATGAAGTTGGTAAATGAAGGATACCCGTTGTGTTTCACAACATCGAGTTTTGAGGAAACCAAGTTGCGCGTCCGAAAAAAAAAATAATCTGTTTCCGAAAATAAGGTGACGTTAGTTTAAATAATGTGCTCTAATATTTTGCAAGGATTACTGGTTAATGATATGCGGAGGTAGTGTAAGGGTGAACTTTTCTACCTGACTTGTGTATCAGAACCACATTCCCGACCTGCCAGCCCTGCGGGAGAGCGATGTTATCGATGGATTGCTAAAAAGTTGTGCAAGAACTGATGACGACATGGCACTGGTGCTTTTTAAAAAACTTAGGAATAACTGAGTTTGATCTAGGGCTTGATGATGTCTCAGGCGAATCAATAAGCTTAGAGATACCAGACGGCGAAACGGTAATAGGATCTAAGATTGAGTAGTTGTAACCGGCTTGATAAGTTAGTGTCACCTCAGTATACCTTGTAATGTCTCAGAAGACGTTGTTTATAAATTCGGCTCAATCAGATTCGGCATTAGGCATGCCATCATTATCGTATAAATGCAACATGCTGTTATGGTTAGGAATAATGACGCGCCAAAACTTTCTTGCGTTGTCAATTACCATGGATGGTAAATTATGTTGCTGGAAGTTAGCTGTCGCTTGTTTGAGGGTCGTTACATAGGCGATGTTTGCTGCTTGATAGTTATTCCACCAGGTGCTCGATGATTAATCTTTAGCAATGCGACAGAGTCGGTTTTTTTAGATGGTTGGTGTACCATTGCGAGCAAGAACGACATGAGACTTTACGCAGTGGAATATGCTCCTCCGTTAGTTCATAAATTTTTCTCAGAAAAAGGTTCCAATTTGAGATTACGCTACGGTTTTCAAAACCAATCATAAAAGAGTCGAAATAATGGATCATCTCGGCATTGATCACATCGAAATTACCTCTGTTATATTTCTTAATGTGCTTTGTCAGTTTTATTTTTCCTTAGAAGGGATAAAAAGAGCAAATGAAATAGCCAACTGACCACTTAATCCAGGTAAGTAAAATAATTCAGAAAATAGATCAGATTGAGTACAAAGAATAGGGTCTAGTGTATTTTCACTCTCATTTGTTATGTGAGTAGGCTAAAAGACAAGTCAAGATGAGAAAAAAAGAGAACACAAGTAAAAACGTTCTAGGCTTTGCGAGGAATATGGTGACAAGGCAGGCGGATCAAGAGTCTTTGATATGTAAGGGTAACTAAAGTCACCCACTAAAACTATCGGTGGTGAAGGATAATGTGTCACAATGCAACCGAGTACATTGTTTATGTCTGAAACAAAAGGTAGGGTAATCATTGTGTGGTCGATAGCAAACGTCTACAATATTTTCTGATGTCCTAATAGAACACATGCCCAGACGGTTTCTATTTCTGTCTCAACTTTGATTTGGAATGATTTGAAAGTGTTGAATATGGCAAGAAGAACACCTCTTTCATGACGTTCAATGTGATTACAGCGATAAATAGAAAACCAACAGGAATAAATAAATATCTCATCGTCGTGTACTGCAGTGTTGAACCAGGATTCTGTCAAAGCGATGACGTCAGAGCCAGCAATGTTTCTTAAGAAATGTAATAAATCGCGCTTGATAATTATGCTTCTAGCGTTTGATGACAATACAGACGCACTGTGATGAAGTGAGGATACATCACGCTCTCTCTCAGAGCCGTATGATAAAGCGGGATTTATATCTTGAGCAATACATAAAGATGTAGTAGCTGATGCATCATGTAAGGGACCATTGTTAGCAGGCCGGTTGATAACTTTCACGCAATTCATATCGGCATCATACACATAGCATATCTTGTCCGCAATCAGCTCATTATATCGTAACCGAAAATGAGGAAACTGGGGTAAACTGTTTTGCGAATTCCCGCAAATATTTTCTGGACAGTCGAGTACTGGGCGAAAAGTTTTCGGATACAGAAACGTTGCCAGACCGCAGTTGGGACCTCGAAGATAATATATTGTCTTTTCTTTTGTACAAAGAAAACCTTACAACTATAGGCCGACATTTGGATTCAGAGTAAGCACATATACGATCCGCGCTTTCTATTGCCTCACAAAGGAGTTCATTGCCAAGGACAGTTGATAAAGCTGCTGAAACGTTTTGCTCAGATTGGCCCATGTTTCCCGAGAATCTGGAATTATATACGCGACTAAATTGTGGCACCTAGACCTGTCTTCTAACTCATCCAGGCGTGACTGCAAGCTGTTTCGTGTCAAACTGTCCTGCGAGTCGAGTGCAGAATAGTTTGACATATACCAATTCACAGTACGTGAATGGATGGCGAAGGTACGCGACTGATGCAAACATGATAATCATGAGATGCGTGTCATGTCACAACTTGACTACATGCTATGCTCAAAATGCGCTGGCGGCCGTTTTGCTAGCTTCACTTATACCAAATTTGGTATTACAAGACGCAAATGGATGATGAAAGTACGATACTAATGCAAACATGATAAACATGTGATGCGTGTCATGTAACAACATGACTACATGCTACGCTCATGTGTCGCTCGCGGCAGTTTCGCTAGCATTACATATACCAAACTCAGTAATACGTGACGTGAGTGGACGACATAGGTAAATGACAAATACAAACATGATAATCACGACATGCGTGTCATGTAACATGACTTCATCCCACACTCATGATGCGCTCGCGGTCGTTTTGCTAGGTTCACACAAGCCACATTTCGTATTACGTGACGTCACTGGATGACGAATGTATGTGACTGGTGCAAACATAGTAATTACTAGAATTGTATCATGTGAGAACATAATTACATGCCACTGTGAAGGCACCAAGACATTTCCACATGGCGTAGTGCGCGGGCTCGCAAGCGATCATTTCGACGTGTCACGCCGGCGTTGCAACGCCAGGCGCTGGTCCTGCCATATACTTGCAGGCGCGACCAACATCGCGTTGCTCTGATGCATGCGCGTTTCAGCGCGTCCAGCGTCCCTCCATCACCAAACGAGGGAGACGCAGTGTTGTCTGCGTAACGCATCGGCGCGAAATGCAGCATGTCGCATTTCGCACCAGTTGCCGTCCGGCTGCGCCGATGGACGATGGTCGCGCCGGTCGCACCTGGCGTCAGGCTATAGAGAGCTCGCGTTTTGCTAAAGTAGCGCCACTGTGCCCACCGTGCGCGCGCGTCGACTCTACATAGGAGTATATTGCGCCCTTCATGATGCGCTCGCGGCCGTTTTGCTAGCTCCACTTCTACAAAATTTGATGGTACGGGACGTCAATGGACGACCAAATTTATGACTTTGCTAACATGATAATCCTGACACGCGTGTCATGTAAGAACATGATACATACCACTCTCATAGCGTGCTCCTGGTCGTTTCGCTAGCTCAACTATACAAAATTTGGTATCACGTGACGTGAAGAGATGACGAAAATAACAACATATCCAAACCTCATAATGATAACACGGAAGTCTTGTACGGCATCATTTACCTCCACCTCGTAACGTGTTGCTGATTTTAAAATTACATATCAACCTTTCTCATTCGAACTTCTCATATCATCAATTCCCACTCTACGTGGGGTCTGCCAATTTTTTTATGAAAGGGAACATGCGAACGCGTGTTCTGGGCACTCCGACTGCTACTTGTAGCGCATTCAAGCGAAAGCGATACCAACCACAGCCTCTATTCCCGTAATCTAGTGGCGAGCCATACAACAATTTTTTTTCGTGATACGGAACTGGCATAAAAATTGGAGCCCCGCTCACTTCCAGAAAATAACGCCTGGCCTCTCACGTAATTGCCTTGAAAAGGAGGTGGTTGCTTGTCATGCAAGGTTCTTTTAGATGTTTACTAACAAGACCTCTCTAAAGTTTAAACCTATGAGTGACTTAACGAAGGGACAAAGCCGTTTGTACCAAAACTCAAACAAGAACTTTAATTGAAAAGTAAAAAGACAAAAATCCCCCATAAAACGAAACAACTAATAAACAGTTAACTGAACACGGCGAAATCAATCTATCAACAATCAACAAAAAATTTCAAAGTGTTCAATTGAATGTAACATCCGAATGGGGCTGAGCGGTGGAGTAGGGCAAGATCTCTGTTCGGTCTCACCCACACGCAAAATTCTGACAATGATGAGCAAACCAGAACGCGGTAATTCCGGCTTCAGGACGCGGGCACGACGGGGTGAAGGAACGCTGGTTGCTGACGACACGTCGAGAAACCAGACCGGAACGTGGTGGCTCTCGCTTTATGAGTGTGGACCCGTGAGTGACGAGTGAAAAGAGGCTGGTGGCGATGCGTCAGGGAACAATGGTCAACCTGGCCGAGCAGCTAGGCGCACAGCTCGGGCCCGCAGCCCAACGGCCGTTAGGTCGCCTGTTGCAACCAAAGTCCGCAGGCCCTGAGTAGGAGTTCAGGACCGGATGGCCACGGTCCTCTCGAGCAGGAACATGACGGCAGGAGGCCCCAGCCGGTTGAAGTCCTGCAGGCTCGGTTCCGACGCCCGACGGCTCATCTTCAGCGCCCGGTCCAGTAACGACCTTCCGCTTGCCCCGTCTTCTTCGAACTCCCCTTGATCTGCTCTGCTCAGGCTTCTGCTTCCGCTCTGGCCCACTTGTCTCGCCCCGATTTGAGATTCTCTACTTTCGTGGTACCCAGCCATTGGGCCTTGTAATCTCCGTGGTGGGACCTTGTTGGACCAAAATGTTCACGTCCAGACGTGCCGCAACTGAGCGTTATCTTCATCTTCTTCTGGCTGATGGAGTGGCGCGCTTTTAAACGCGCACAATCACATCACAAAAGCCCCCTTTCGGAAAGTTTTTTCGAAAAGTTTTTTTTTCGCTAGCTAGGAAAAAACTGCAGATAAGTGCGCGTTTCATCACACACAACAAACGTCCTGCCCATCGTTCACTACAATCTTACAATAAATCCACTCATTTTACCTTGCACAGTCACGCACAATCTCCTTATGTCGATTAGACAGTTCACAGCCAAGCTACATTCTCCTGCTAAGAAAATCACAATTCTTGTGAAAATAGAGTTGTAAACCCTGAATATCTACAAAATGATGCAAGTCCTTGTCAATGTGGTCAAAATTCAGATGCAGAGACCGGTTACTTGAACTCGACTCTCAGGTTATAGCATCCCACACCAGGCGAACAGTATAATTGTTTCTTTCATCTGATTGCAAAACCAAAATCTTGCAGCATTTCCGAGCACAAATCTGCCTCTAGTTCTGCCTCGGGATTTTATCCACATGATCATCAGCCATGTCAACGGCATCTGTCACTCCAGCTGGCGACATGCAGACAGTCCCTACTACAACATTGTCAGAATTTTCTACTTGGCTTGCACACAAGTCACAAGCTTCTTCATATACCTTCTTTTTATTTTCCAAATTGAATGATTTCGCAGTCGCTTCCTGCTCTTCACGTGGAACGGTACGCTCTCTACTTTGGCATGACGTACTCATTACGCCACGTTCAGGCGAGCTGGTATGTTCCCCAACAATGCCTATGCCACTCCTTAGATCTGCCAGTGTTTTACAGAATGACTCTACGGCTACCGCCTCAGAGTTGTCTACAAGGCATACGCTCCTTGCTATGTCACTTGTCTTACTTCGTGCACCGGAAGAATCGGCACCTCTTCTAGAGACTGCTCCTTGCTTTTCGGATGTTCACTCTATGCGAACATCAACCGCCCTTCCATCAGGGTTTTCTAGAGGACATCTTACCTCTTCTAAAACTGTGCATTCGGTTGCACCAGTTCATTTAGCCACATGGCTATATAAAGAACTTGACTGTTCCTTCTCTGAAACTTCCTGCGAAGTCGCATTGATCACGGTCACCAAACCTCGACTGTTCATGCCGTCACCCTTTCCTTCGACTCTGCCATCTACTTGAAGGAAATCTGCACCTAAAGTTTCATCACAAGCATTCTTAAGTCTGCCGTAGAAAATACTAAAAAGGCCCTATTATCGGAGCACACCTCATTAACTGGGTGACTACTCTGCCTCTCAGACCACGTATATTCAGGGTTTTCCCTTTAAAGTCATTGCTGCAAATCCTCATATTCCAGTTCCAGCAGTCTCTTCTTTTCGCGCATCTCTATCTCGAGCAGCCTTTTCTTTTCACGCATTTCTAGCTCAAGCTGCTCCTTCTTAGCACGTGTCTCTCGCACGAGCTTTTCTATCCTAGCCCGTGTTTCTCGCTTGAACTCCTCTTTCTTAGCATGTGTTTGCAATACAATCTCCTGCTTTTTAGCGTCACATATCGCAGCCCGTTCCTCTTGAGCTTACGCCATTTGCTTGCCGTACCACTCCTTGAACTCCACTCCCTTGAGACCTATATTCTCCACCAGATCTAATAATTCCGAAGTGCTTTTCATGACCTTCAACGCGTCGAAAAATCATGAAAAACAAATGGCTCTGTCCTGTCGCGGACGTCAATTGGTCATGCGAGGTTCTTTTAGATGTTTAGTAAGAAGAGCTCTCTAAGCTTTAAACCTACGAGAGACTTAACGAAGGGACAAAGCCGCTTGTACCAAAACTCAAACAAGAAGATTAATTGAAAACTAAAAAGACGAAAATCCCCATAAAACGACACAACTAATAAAGAATTACCTGGACACGGCGAAATACATCTATCAACACTCAACAAAGAAGTTCAAAGTGTTCAATCGAATCTAACGTCCGAATGGAGCTAAGCGGTGGAGTAGGGCAAGATATCTGTTCGGTCTCACCCACACGCTAAATTCTGGTGACGATGAGCAAACCAGAACGCGGTGGTTTCGGCTACAGGACGCGGGCAGGACGGGGATGAAGGAACGATGGTTGCTGACGACACGTAGAGAAACCAGACCTGAACTTGGTGGCTCTGGCTTTAGGAGTGTGAACCCGTCAGTGACGAGAAAACGCAGGCTGGTGGCGACGCGTCGGGGAACCAGGGTCAACCGGGCCAAGCAACTTGGCGCACAGCTCGGGCCCGTAGCCCGACGGCTGTTGCTCGCCTGTTGCAACCAAAGTCCGCATGCCCTAGGTAGGTGCTCAGGACCGGATGGCTATGGTCCTTTTGAACGGGAACACGACGGCAGGAGGCCGCGGCCGGTTGAAGTTCTGCAGGCTCGGGTCCGATGCTCGATGGCCCATCTTCAGCGCCCGGTCTGGTGATGACCTTCCGCTTGCCCCGTCTTCTTCGAACTCCCCTTCATCTGCTCTGCTCAGGCTTCTGCTTCCGCTCTTGCCGACTTGTCTCCTCCCGATTGGAGATTCTCTACTTTCGTGGTACCCAGTCGATGGGCCTTGAAATCTCCGTGGTGGGACCTCGTTGTACAAAAATGTTCACGTGCACACGTGCCGCAACCCAGCGTTATCTTCATCTTCTTCTGGCAGATGAAGTGGCGCACTTTTAAACGCGCAAAATCACATCACATCTCTAAGGCAGCGGTCACACCGCAAGGGCCTGCGGGGTGGTCTGCCCGAACCACAAGCCCTTTCGCGATCCGGCCGCAGAAATTTGAAAATAGCGTGTGGCGAACACAGTCCGCGAAGTGCTGTGTATATTTTTCGTATATTTTTGTGGTGGGGGCAAAAGTCACTAGACTTTTTAGGGGGACCAAACGCTATTCTAAAACCCATATGGCGCCCGCAGCTAAAGCAACGCCCCGCAATACCCGCGAACGTTATTCTAAACCTCCCTATTTAGGAAGTGCCGAAAATAGAAACATCAGGAAAGAAATCTTCAGCAACCACTATGTACTCACAGCCTTGATGCAACTTTACATGAAAGAGGTGTGCAAGATGAAAGAGGGCACTGGCACAAGCTCCTTCTTGAGCATTCTTGAAGCATCTGAAGGAGGTGATCTACAAGCATCAATCCTTTTCGACGAAGGGAAAACGATATCGCAGCATATCCGTTGAATGAATGATGTTGGGTGGGGCACAGCATCCGTCAGTCCATCCACACTACCATTGTTCGTTTGTTCTTGCTACCGTTCGTCGAAGCTTCCGTCCATGCGGCCATCCATGCAACCATCCGTGCGTCTGTTCACGCGGCTGTGAATCTGTCCCTCCGTCTGTCCATCCGTCCGTCAGTCCTTCCATGCACCCGCTCGTGTGTTTGTCCATGCATCCGTCCGTCCGTCCATGCGGCTGTTCATCTGTGCTTCCTTCCGTGCGTCCGTTTGTTCATCCGAGCGTTCATTCGCGCATCCACCCCAGCGTTCTTCCGTGAGTCCGTCCGTCCATCAGACCATGAATCTAGTGAACCAGTGCACGCATGTCGGTCGTCTAGCTCAGCTGTGACCACTGCAAGCACCGCCATCTGGCATCTTTTCATCATATAGTATTCATCATATAGAACTGCCGCCATCTAGCAGATAGTCCACGGACTAAACAAGAGGTGGCTGCCTACTACTACTAGTAGTTCTACTACTACTACTACCACTACATACATCGCGCGCGCACGAACCCAGACATAAGGAGCTTCGCCCCTAAATTGAAAGAGCCCTTTAGTGTAAGTATAACATTTTCTTTCCCTAGCTCCCCATAAAATTACATGAACGCCATCTACTTTGTAACATCTTCATTAGTTTATTCAACCAACAACTTTCACCAATCGCTGAATCCTGGAACGAGGTGGCTACATACTACATACACCGGGGACTACCAACCCACATCTTAAAAGAACTTCGCCCATAAAAAAAGTCTCAGCATATCCACGGACTGAATGATGATGAGAGAGCGAAGCGTCCGTCTGCCTGTTCGTTCTTGCTTCCATCTGTCCTTGCGACCGCCCATGCGTCTGTCTGTATGTTCGCCATCTCTGCGTCCGTCCGTCCAAACGTGCTTTCATCCACGCATCCATCTGTACGTGCGTGCGTCCATTCATGCATCTACCTATGCATGCATTCGTGCGTTCATCCGTGCATCCGCCCTTGCATTCACCCGTGCGTCAGCCCGTGCATGCGTCCGTCAGCGCCTCCGTCCATCCGTCCGTGCATCCATTCGTCTGTGCATCCATCTTTGTGTCCATTCATGCATTTGTCTGTCTGTGTGTCTGTCTGTCTGTCTGTCTGTTCATGCATCCATCCTTGCGTCTGTCCGTCCATCCGCCCATCTAGTGAACACTCCAAGTACCACCATCTCACATCTTTACATTATATCTTTATTATATTGAAGTAACGCCACCCAGCAGACATTTTAAGGCCTCAACGACAGGTGGCTACTACCACCACCACTACTACTACTACTACTACGAATACTACTACTAATACGACTACCACTACTACTACTACTAGTCATACTACTATTACTACAGATATCACGGATGCATGACCCACGTCATAACGAGCTTCGCTCCTAAAACAATGGACTATATATGAACCATCTCCCTGAAGGGAACCCTGATGGGATGCGGAGCAGCAGCGGTGCGCACGGCGTCGACGCGGTTGAAACGGGCGTCGACGCGGGTGCTGGAAGAACTGATTGAGGTGAGATGCTATGTGGCGTTTACTCGAGTAGACGTTTGTTTGAAACGCAAAGACACGGCAGACGGAACGCGTTGAGGATGCTTGCTCTCAGCTGCCTTGGCTCGCGTCTCGTCAGTGTTACCCGCGCACCCTCTGTGTTCTCGAACGCGATCCGTGTTCTTGACTCGCACCTCGTTGGTGTCACTGGTCTTCCTTTGTCGATGGCTGCGTTTGGCTTTCCTGGATCGCGCCTCGTTGGTGTTGACGTGGCCATTCGCGAACGCGATCGGCTTCGCTAACTCTCAGAAAGCCGTTGACAGCCGGGAAAGGTGCGCGCCCACTAGCGGGAAGCACGTCGCGATGGCGCCCGCTTGTTGGTGCGATCGCGTGGTAAGCAACGGCACACTGTCCACATACTTGGCGCTGCGAGATTCTCGAGGCGCGCGCAGCACGTGCACCCGCCGACTCACGGCTTCTTGCCGAGAAAAGGCGAGAGGTGGCCAGGGTGAGATGATGCCTGCGTAAGTAGTGGGCTCAAGCATTGCGAGCGATAAACAGGGTGAAGTGAGTGAGATATTACACGAGGCGAGGCATGGCAGGTGATTGAGAGAGACGTCACGGCTCAGTGCTAAAAGGGCGTGAGCTAGTTGGCACCGCTTCAACACCTGCAGCGAGAGGAGTGGTGTGCGAAGGGACCAAGTAACGCAGGCTAGTCAATGAGCTGCTTGGCATTAAAACTATTGAAGGTAGTGAACATCGTGGTCGCAGGCTACTATGTGATAATCAACCCTCTTTTGTAGCATTTCAACAAATACTTATGAAGGTATGCGATCCGAATACCTCTTTTGTCAAACGTGCAGGCCTACTTTGCAGAGGTACCTTGGAATGTTGACCGGGCAAGTGGTAATCACCCCAGTCGTGACACGCAGGCTTGAATCGGATGTGGAGACTTTACTTTTTCCCATTAAAGAGCCCAATCGTCGTAGAAAGACATATGAAACAACGGCTAATATACGACAAGCAGCGTGCCGCTTTCATAAGCAAGTCGATAAGAGCCCTGCGCTGCACTATTTTATGGTCAGCAAACATGGCGATCTCTTCAATTCTTTACTTTTTTCCCTCTGTTGCCTAAGCAACCGCTTCAAGATTCCTGTGACATGCTTTTTCACCAAAGTTTGTACCTAGCTGAAGCGATTCGACAAGTCATCGAGAAGGCAGAAGAAATAGGCTTTCAGGGCATGTGCATAGTGTCAGATAACCACAAAAGCAATGTTTCTGCAATGGACATCCTATCCAAAGGATCCGTCACTCTGCATACATCAGATCAGTACAGGCGCCGATTCGTTGTTTTACCCACAGCAAAATTATAAAGAATGGGATGTCGCAGTTGGTGCCTAGGTGTATGGGTGGCAACAAAAATGTCAACGAAAAAGGAAGACGAAGTGATTCGTTTATGGAACATAGATTAGAGCCATGGATTAGAGGATACAAACAAACAAAGGGAACACACCTCGCTCGTCTTTGTGCTTTTCTGAATTTTTCGCTGCAGTTGTGGGGTCTATCGCCCCATACATCGCGGTGATGGATGTTCAACCTCACGGGGCACCGTCCGAGACCGCTTCAACTGCGGGGACTGCTTCGAGGAAGAGAGGAAACGCGGCTAGTGAGAGTGAGGACACTGAGCTGCACTCCGCATCAAGCGACGAGTCCTTGGACGACGGCTTCTAACCCGTTCTGTAACGCAAGGCTAAATGACCGCTCGTCAATGCATCTTTGGCATCAAGCACCACCACCGTAAAACTGCCCCTCAGCGATGGCCTCACTCCTTCCTGGTTGTGCCGCAGAAGGCTACCGACAGTCTACGCTGGCTGAACAGGCAAGCGCTCTCTGTATATCTCGAGAATATTACGCCAAATGAGATCAAAGAAGTACGACTAAACGCAAGAAGGAAAATCTTGGCAATCGGTGTGCTGATTTCACGTTTGCTGAACGCGCTTCAGAAAGTAACGCAACAGGGTAGCATCAATGACAAGTCTATAATACCGGCTGATAGCACCACTTCAACAGGAGTCATTTATGACATCGCCACTGAAATTCCAAACTGGGATCTCTCAGTGCTGATAAAACCAGCAAATGAAGGTAACGTCATTGTGAATGTCGGCAAACTCGGTAAGACGCATTTGGTGAAAATTACGTTCATAAGGGACTGTATGCCCTCCGGTGTGAAGGTAGGCCCCTTTCGTCACCAGGTCCGACCATTTATTCCAAAAGCTATGCGATGACATAAGTGCCTGAAGATCGCTCATGTGCAGGGTGCGTGCAGGAACTCGAAAGTGTGCCCTCGATGCTCAGAACCACACTCCGAGGACAAATACAGCGCAAACATACTAAAGTGCCCCGATTGTCAAGGTGCCCACAGTGCATCTTCCAAATACTGTCCATGCATAAAGAAGGAATTTACTATTCTTAGACAAATGGTGCGAGACAGCTCTACCATAAAGAGGCCGCGGAAAAAGTCCGGCGAAGATGACGACGTCATCATCGAAGGTCTTCGCGAAGAACACAGTCAACTACAAGAAGTAAGTCAACGCATCTGGGAACGGCGCCCACTACAGGGTACACCGTGGCGAACACAGATGATGGAAGAGAGAAAACAAGTAGATCTCTTTCTACTGAAGAATGGCCGCCACTTACGCGCACGCGACTTGTGGAAGAACCGCATCACAAGCCGCCTTCATCAGAGCAAGCTGCGACAACAGAGGAGCAGGGGAACATCGATATGCAAGTGATTGCTCTTCTATGACCCATAATTTTTGCCATTCGCACATTGTTAAACAACATGCGCACAACGTCAGCCAGAACTGCACTTCAAGTACTGGATGCTTTGAGTCCAGTACTGGCAGCTCTTGAATAGATAATGGACCATGAGCAACTGTCTTTCAGGGAAGAGGTCAAAAAATCAACAATTTTTCAGTTGAATACACGGGGACTGAAATCACGCAATGCAGATTTCCGTTGGTTCGTTTTCACCAATGGGTTTCCCATAATCGTAATCTGCGAGCCAAATTTATCGAGCGCTATCAGACTCTCCGGATACGAATCAATAATGTCGGCTTGTTATTGTGGAAACAGCAAGGTCTTGCTGTTTATTCGCCGTGACCTGGCTTATATTCTTCGGTATGTACCACCTGACAACGATAAACAATATATATGCTTAACAGTGAAGAGAAAGGGTCTTACCGTCACTGTTGTCGGTGCCTACCTGTCGCCATCAAGTAGATTTGACCACAGAAGACTAGGGCACATCCTGTCATCCATTCCTGGCCCATGGGTCATCATCGGAGACTTTAACACCTACCATACGCTATGGTGGAGCCCAAAGATCAGCGCAAAGGGTAGAAGTCGGATAACGTTTGCTTCAGACAACGAGCTGTGCTTGTTAAATGATAGCAGCCCAAGATTTTCACGTGGCCCGGGATACAGCAGCGGCCTTGACTTGGCTTTTGTTTCTCGAAGTCTCGTCAGGTGTGCCGGATGGTTTGCGGACATAGAAACACATGTGAGCGACCACATTGCTACATATGTCAAGATCAGAGGATTATAACCTTGAAAGGTACGCGAAACGGTTCAAAAAGTGGACTGGACCAAATTTGAATCTCTCATGGAAAGACGCTGTCAAGAGAACACGTCACTTGACTTAGAAGAGGTGATCAAGTCCACAGTGCAAGACACGGTGTGCACCCTCACATGCTCTTCGAGAGTAACCGAATTTGATGTGGAATTGGAAAGACTACGGGTTCTTCGACGGCATGCGGAACGAAGGTACCGACGCACGAAAGCAATCGACGATTTAGGAATCGCTAAGCGTCTTCAGAAGAAGATACAACGCCGCATAGACAAGCTATAGTCACAACGTTGGGCAGCCTTCGGCGCGTCGTTAGATCCCCGCAAGTATTTATCACACCTGTGGAGGACAATAACAGGGCTCCGGACAGCTCCCATTCAGCGGTCTCCTTTCAAGACTCTAGCCCTCTCATAACAGAAATCGGAGGTCGACGTGGCAGACGAGTTCTGTGCGAATTTATCTGGTCAGCTCGCAGATCCCAACATCTCCACGCCCTCACGTGATGGCATGACATCACGCGATATCCACATGGACCAATTTTTCTCTATTCATGAGCTTAAAGCAGCATTGGCTTTGTGTAGACGGACATCAGAACCCGGGCCTGATGGAATATCATACAGAGCACTGTGTCCCCTTGGTGAGTGTGCGAGGAGTGTTCTCCCCGAGATATACAATTATTCGTGGGGAGAGGGCACCCTCCCAGTTAACTGGAAGACCAGCCATTAGGTTCCATTACTGAAGCCTGGCAAGTCACCCTCGGTGCTCACACCATACCACCCGATTGCACTGGCTAGTTGCTTGGGCAAAGTGATGGAGAGGTTGGTACTAGGACGACTAGAAGTGTTCCTGGAGCATCACAACATCAACCTGGACGCTATGACGGGTTTTCGCCGTGGCCGGTCATCAATTGATAGCGTCATAGACCTGGTGAGCTACGTGCAACATGAAAAAGGCGGTAAGCGTCTCTGCGCTTCTTTGTTTCTTGATGTTAAAGGGGCGTCCCATAACGTCACACATGAAGCTGTCCTCACCGCTTTCAAGGAGGTAGGAGTGGGCAGTCGGATGTTTGAGTGGATACGCAGGTATCTCTCTGAGCGATATTTTTTCGTGAGAACCGAGGATGATGACACTTCGCTACATTAAAGCCACCGTGGTCTTCCCACGGGCTGCATACTTAGCACTGTACTATTCAACCTGACACTAATAGTTCTCAACGAGTATCTGCAAAGTACTGTCAGATTGTCAATGTACGCAGACGACATCTGCGTTTGAACGTCTGCAGTAACACGTCTACAGTTGTGAGCGCGAATTCCGAGAGCTGCCACTCAAGTTGCTATTTACCTCCGCCAAAGAGGTTTTTAAATTTCTTCTTAGAAATGTGCACTTGTGGCATTTACGCGCTAACCAATGCAAAACTACAGCGTTCTGATAAAGAGCGAAAGGATACGTCACCTCCGATCATACAAGTTCCTAGGAGCTATATTTGACAGAGACCTCTTATGGAGCCCACATGTATCATACATGAAAAGGCGATTGACAGGCATCTGTCATTTGTTCTAGTTCTTCGGTGGAAAGAACTGGGGAATGTCCACAGCTGCTATGTTGCGACAATACAAGATTTTTTTCCTTGGATTCCTTTGGTACAGCCTACCTGCGTTAACCAACGCAAGTAAAACAAGCATACGAATGCTTCAAATTGTCCAGGCTCAAGCACTCCGGATTTGTTTAGGCTTGCCCCAAAGTGCATCAAAAGCGGCAACTATCGCCATCACAAGGGACCATTTCCTCAAGACGCACATTAATGTTGAAGGCTAAGAACACATATACGACACCTCGCTCGAACTCCTCGACATCACCTAGCCTCTCTACCAGTGAACCGAGCATGCACATCTTACTGCAAAACAGTGACTGCACATAGCGAGTCAATCCCAACTTCGTTCTCTCCTGCCGCTAGACCTGTGACTCTGCCATGGTGCCTTGCACAATCAATGAATAATATTAACATTCCTGGCGTCCAGAAAAAGACCAATCTGTCGTCACCGGCTCTTAAACAGCTCACACTATTTCTCTTGTATGAGAAATACCAAGACCCCACACATATATACACTGACGAATGGGTTCAGGCGGACAGCTCTACAGGAGCAGTAGTGATACCAAGGTTGGTGCGACAATTAAATTCAAGGCATCTCACGCAACAACATCAACGGCAGCAGAATTGGCAGCACTTCGTGCCGCGTCGCAATTTGTCTTTCATCAACTTACACGCAAGTGGACTATTTTCTGCGACTCGAAGGTGGCACTGCAGTCTCTACTAACAGCCTTACGCCATGGACCACACGAGCAGGTGGTACTAGAGATAGCAGAGGTTATACACCACCTGACTGAGAAAGGGCACCAAATTACATTTCAGTGGTTACCCAGTCACTGCGGAATCATTGGCAATGGACGGGCTGATCAAGCTGCCCACTCGGCTCCCACAGAAGAACATAAACTACGACTACCACTTTCCAGGAAAGATGCTGCACGAAAGCTCCGCTGGCTTGCTCGCTAACAAACCACATCACAATGGAATCAGCCACACTTCAAGCATGCCCGACTGTTCTCGCTTGACCCTACGCTAAGTCTTGAAGTCCCGTCGAGGCTTTGCCGAGAAGACCAGACCCTGTTATGTAGGCTGTGGTTGGGCGTTGCATTTACCAACGCCTACGCTTTCCGCATTGGGATGGCCGGCACCGTGGCCTGTGGCCACTGTGGCAAAAAAGAAAGGATCCAACTTATTCTTTGTGACTGCCTAGAGTATAGTAAACAATGACTATGCCTTCGCAAGGAACTCAGCAAATTAGATAATCACTTATGTCGGAGCAAGGAATTCTACAATATCGGCAAGATGCAACTTCACGAAAGGCCCTGAAAGCGCTACTACATGTTTTGCGATCGACCGGCTTTACTGAACGGTTATAGCTAGGACGCCCATCTTGTGTGTGTTTTCGTTTTCACATGAGTGCGCCTGTTTTTTTCTTTTATTTCTCTATCTACCCCCTCTTTCTTTCCCCAATATCCCCGACCCCAGCTCTGGGTAGGAAACCAGATGCCAATATCTGGGGAACCTCCCGGTCTTTCCTTTCTCTCTCTCTCTCTCTCTATCTCTCTCTCAACAAAAAATTTAAATTACTAGTATGAAATGTTGCGAGGTTCAGAGGTAAAGCCGGTAAGACTTCTTACGTTTTGGCAATTGTGCTCAAGTAACATCCAAAAGTTGGGCGTCACCACCGCAGTGCAAGTTTTTGGTGAGAAGCTCCTTAAGCCGTGCTTCCGCGGTGCGTGTATAGTAGTTATTTCACCCTTCCTAGCAAAAAGCGAAACAAAGGGCGAGAATTAAATCTCAGATTATCGCACACTGGCCTCTACACCAACCGGAATTTATCCCAAAAGACTGATCTCGGCACATATTCAAGCAGCTCTTGAGGCAGTGCGACCACTTCGATAGCATAGACAATACGTCGTGACGTTGCTCCTTGTTACGGCACACGCATGAAATCACTCATATCAAGTGGCTATCAGGTATCACGAGTCCTCATGCGGGGCCACACTGTGGGCTGTCTAAGGAATGCATTACGCCTCGTTTGCGCTTAGTCTGAAAGTCTTCGAGCCTATATGATAACGAATACCGGATGAAGAATAAACTTCCATAAAACAAGTGGAAGAAAATGAAGACAAACAATATCGTCACTCAAATTCAAAATTAATTTTAAACACTACGCGAAGTAAGAATATGTATTACCTAACATTTTATCAATTTTAACATTTCTTGCAAGATTTTGTGAATGTACAAGATTTACCACGTATTTGTTTTCTTGAGTGCATCCATGAGAAATACATGGACTTTTTCATTATTTTTTACTATCCGCAACAACATTTCAGACACTAATGCGATTGAGGAGAATTAGAATGAAACAACTAAGAGCTGCCTTAACTACACTATATACAGGAGCACTCTGAAGCTTATGAATTAGGGCAGGATCTATCAAAGGCTCAACGTAGGCATGGAACCACATGATTTCGCGTTTTACAAGCTTCGAATGACCACACGAGTGATATAGAGCAGGCATCGCAGACCGGCGATCATATCGGTGGTAAATATGATTTTCTAGATGAACAGGCAAACGTCTATAAGCTGCGTTTTTTTAATCTTTTGGACATCAAAGGTCGGCAGAAGACCTCTGCCTTCAGTATGATTGCGTGCTATGACTCAGTCAGAATTCACTGCAGAACATTTTTTTACAAAAAAATGAAGTAGCCGTCAACATGTCAGATGATTGCTGCACCTGATTGCAGTAAATAACGGTGTGTCCATCTTTCTTAGAAATATCACTTAATGCTGCAGAGACAGCTGACAGATAGGGGGCTTTTAATGAGACATCTGATATAAGCCTTGTCTAGGAAAAATGTAATGAAAAGTGAATATCGATATATTAGTACAATGGGTAGCTGATGTAATGGTGCCAATAATTCCATAGCGAAATGATGTGTTAGTACACTTTCGAGGAAACGACTGTATTTTCATTTAGAGAAGCTAAGGCACATCTGTAAAGTTTCGCACCCCGAAGATTATGTCAAGTTCATTTTCGAGAATGGACTGAGTACCAAATTATTTTATATTGTGGCAAATGCTAGTCGTCGGAGAAAAACTTAGGAAAATGATGGTGGCAGATTTCACAATATATCGCCAAAAATTCCCACGTTTCATATGCCATACAAATCGTTTCACGCGAAGTGTTATAAAGGAAAGCAATTTTTTGCTGAGGAAATCTGCGAAAGTGTGCCAAGCATATGCACAAAACTAAATTGTGCCTACATATATGTTTAATGGTCACATATATTTTATAACCAGTTGCGTACAGCAGGTGAATGACGCCAAGCGCAACATCAGCGGGCTAATCAGGGTGAACACGGGAAGCTTCTCAGACAAACTGGCCGGCGTTTTGAAAACAGGACCTATCTTTTTCAAAAAGCGCCGTATCGTCCTTGTCATGTTAGTTTTAAAGAGGTTAGTAGTGACGTCATCTTCTGGTGGTGGCGCGTGTCCCTGTTGATAATCACCATCTGAAAAAAATCATAAAGCAGATGAGAGCAGTCCTTGATTTATATACCACTAGTCGGTAGTGTTTCAATGTGTTCTTGAAAAGAGGGGTAAAAAAGTAAAAGAAAAAAACACGCACCGTAGGATCGATATGCTGCAAACCGGTGGCCGCTTCAGACAGGAACGAACGAAAGAGCTTGAAAGTTTGAAGCCGACAGACGGTCACCGCGTACAGCCACTACAAGGGGTTGCCGACGACAAAGGCGTAAGCCTGTTTCCGAATATCTACGGATGGGATGCACAAGAAGAAAGCCATTACAAACAAGGGGAGAAGCAGGTGGCGTACGTTTAAATAATGAAGCAGTTACAAAGAGCGGGAGAAGCAGGTGGCGCACATTGAAATGCCAAGATGTCGAAGGTAAGCGATACCGGGTGGGGTCTGAAGAGCACGAGTTTAATTTGAATGGTCGTTGGCGAACATTCGAAAGGAGTTGACTCTGCGTGGCTTGAGTGTCGTGCAGACTGCTTTGTCTCAATGCCTTCTGAGATAGTATCACAATTTTTTTTGAATTATTCCGGTGAACGCTGCCAATATCCATTTTCTAGACTCTTGCTTTTAAAGTGCCAACATTTCTTCTCGCCATTCCTCAGTAGATATAAAGTGTCAGACACCTGTGATGCACACCTACATACCGTGGCCCCTGGTATACGGGGTGTTCCATACGTATCTGCGGAAAGAGTTTGGCATCGTACTCAAAGAAATTTTCAGATGATTTTCGTCATGACAAGACAGCACCAGATTAAGTGACAAGACCAGACTAAGCGTCAACGTAGATGCCTTTACCAAAAACGATGGTGTATTTGTCGAACATCAACAAACATTGTATAAGCTCTCTTATATCGATGTGCTGAAAGCACTTCACCTATCTTGTAAGGACACGTTTTCTTTTCGTGTTATACCGATTCCTATGACAGAAGGATTAACCTTGTTTGCTTTTTGTATTCCCTATGTATCGATGTGTCACTCTGAGCTCGAAGCAGCCATGTTTCTTTGCGTTTACTCCTGCCAGCAACGTCCTTGCAATCATACGCTTTATGAAAAGTGGACGAGGACCGAAAGTGATAAAAGACGCATTCATGGAAAGGCAGCTATAGGCCTCCTAATGTCAGCGTGAACGATTGTTGAGAACGCGCACTACTATTATCAGAGCGTTTGTTTTATTTTACCTGCTGGTTGCTTTCACTAGCTTTCCACATTTCGGAAGTATCAATAGGCAGAACAAGCTTGCTACGTCCATGACATTCAAAAAACTAGATCTCGCGTCTTTTGCAGTCTATTCAGTACATTAGATTGTAGACTGCTCTCTTTGCACTAGCCAGTTAGCCAGCAAACTATCGGGAGTGAAGTGCGAGTGGATTGAGAAGTGGGGTAAGGAGGGGAGAGAGCGAACGGCGAAAAAGGAGTGGCGAAGCACTGCACCGACCGTCTTCTACGCTCTCTCGCACTATATGCTCCGGTTGCTATGGGCTAAAATGAGCGCGCGCGTGCCCGAAACTGTTGCTATGGCAGAGGACGTCTGTGGATGGGCCCCGACGGATTCCTGACATAGCTCGACTAGTAAATACATTCGCATATAAAACGGATTAAGTTTGCAATAACTCTCAGTTCCCGTCACACCATAACGGCGTAGAAGAAAAAAAAAGCATTGCGACAAAAACTTTAGTTTAAAAGACTGAAAATGGATGGTGACAAAGGAAGGTTGGAGCTGAAAGTGCCACAAGAATTTTTCAAGAATGGTGAATACTACATGTCAGTGCTTCAAATATTTTTAAGTGATTCCAAAACACCAAGAGCGTAACTTTTTTCTTGCTAAAGATTTCTAAACGACAGAATATTATTGCGAAGTTTCAAGCAGTTCTTTAGTTTAAGCTGCTAAACTGACCACGAACGACGCAATGTTTCAACCACAGTTTAGACTCTTGCCAACCATCCGATAATGTTAATTTCTGCTGTTCACTCTTGGAGTATGTCTAGAGCACAATGTTGGCCACAGAGGCACGAGTTTTCAACGGCTCCGAGCAACTCACTGTCACGTAATTATTTACACACAATTTCCCGCAGGTAGCTAGGAATGGCAGAGGTAGATCTAGCGCAAGTATTTGCCACATCATTAAACGTGCAAGGCACAGCATGTACGTCAGCACAGCAGACGGACGCACAGAACATCGTCCTATATAAAAGGCGAAATTTACACGGTGGGCATATAGCACACTGAATAAGTGTGAAAAATGCATATTCCATGTCATGGTAAGTCCCTAAAAATTTAACGTTGACCGCCATTATAACCCACCCAAACCGCTTCGTTTTCTTTTCTTATACCTGCGAGATGCCTGAAGGATTCTCGCGGGGCCTTGCCAAGAATCGCCCCAAGACCTGACGTCGTTTTAGGAAAGAACAGAGTGCTGTTATTCATCAAGAAATTGCTATTGAAGATATGTTATTTTTCCCCTTCCGCAGTAATAAAAGAAACCTTGTGAAGCTCCGTTTGCTCTGAATAACCAGATAGAAAGAGAGTAGTAGCCCAAGTGACTCCAAATACTTTTGAAGCATCAGAATATTTTTCTGCGTTTTCAGAGGGTTTGTGTTTGTTCTGCCGCAACCACCTTTATCTCTTCTTCAACATCATTCACTGTAAACAAATGTTAGCCAAAATGCTTGTTTTTATTATTTGACATGTCCTTTACCACCCCAATCTGAAATGCAAACTCTCGTAGCAGGAGTTCTTTTACTCGAATAAGTATTTCTGACTCGAATCATCATACATGGAAAATAACGTCGCAGTAAGGCGATAGTAACAAAAAAACAGCAACAATGCAGCATTGATAGAGAATAGTTCGATACACCTGTTTGGCCCCAAATCAACCTGCGAAATAAAAAATAAAATGTTCTCTACCATTCGTCGTCATACGACGGTGATCCGCCCGAACGTCCAATTCGCAAGAAGCATTCCTGCATACAGATTTCAAATGCGCCAACACTGGATATGTAGAGGGAGGGAGGGAACGAATATTCACGCTTTAGCGCTGCACAACGTATCGTGTTACTCGAACAGAAAAACCATAAACAGCTCCACTAGCACGAAACCTGCTACATCATCAAGATTTATAGCAGGCAGTGATGAACTAGGGTCTCCTATATTGGAACATGGCAGTCGCTTCTAAAGGCAATGATAGACTAAAGGCAGATATTGCTTCAGCTATATGCAAATGTATGTTTTTATTTACAATCATTTATAACGTATCCATCTCAGTTCATATGGTTAACTCTTTGCATCTCTCCTTCTACCCCCTTTTTGTGTTTCTAGTCTTGATTACCCTCTTGCGCTTCAACGCGTAGTTCGCTCTCTCTCTCACCACATGCCAAACGCCTTACGTTGGGTGCAACCAGCTTTATTCAATAGATTAACCGTCACCACAGCAGATTACACTCGCTGTGCCGCAAACGAGGCACACCGGCACGCCGAGACCTTCAGGAAATCTTACCCCAAAACGGGAGGCTCTTATTACGCGAAAAAAAATGCCGAGTCTACTTTTGGTTAACGAACACGCTATAAATATTTATTGAACTACACACAAGAGCAATCTCCCACCAGTACTTCATTGCATATCACGGTCCAGTGTGTATATACAGGGTGTTTTTTTTAATCAAGGCAGAGTTTTTCATTAAAAAAAACTATGATAGTTGGGCGCTTGTTCTCATCGCAGACACTTCGCAGGCCGAAGTGGAAAGATTTGCCCGAAAATAAGTCCCTTAGAAATGATTATTTGACAAAATTATTCAATCTTCGTTGCTTATACGGCGAAATCGCTTTACGTTACAAATTACGACCAGTATAAACTTCAAAAAAAAATAACCCGTGTAGCTTCAAAGATCCATCATCGAATTTCCAGAGCTCGATGCGGACCAAACCGAAACTGACGCACCGGGTGCGCAGAAAGTGCCCTACGCCGGAAAGATACTGCATAGAGGGTGACCGGTGAACGCTGCGGCAGCGCGAGACCCAAAACTCGCTAGCGGATTCTGCCTGCTGCGTCACGAGCTCCTCTCGCAGCCTGTGAAGGCGCGTTCTTTGTGGGCAGAATTCATCGCAGAAAGAGTGTATCCATAGTGAACGCCTATACCAGTTTTTCTAATTAAGAACCCTGGATCTAATTAGACGAACCGCTATAGCCAATAGAGCTCTGTATGAAGCCACCTCCACCCCCCTCACAAACACATTTACAACCAAACAGAACTAAAAAATTTTGCAGGTCCCACGTACCTGGGAATCGACATTATGCGAAGCATGCGGATGGAAGGTGATCTTGTTGCAATTTTGTTACTGAGCGAGACGTCATAAAATTACGCTAAATATACGTACATATACGTACAAATATTGCACGCACAGACACATGTTGAAGAGCTGCCGATGTTTATATAACCAGTTGTTTGCACTTGCGCAACGACGCCATCTGAAACATGCGTATTAGCAACACCAGAAGCTAATATGAAGTGCTGATACTCGTAATGATACTGGCCCTGTACCCTGCTACAAAAATAAATTTAGGCACAAGACAACTAACCACGAATGACGTTAACCCAAGTGACGGCTGTATCAATGAGAACATATGCAATGTTTATAAAATTGGGAGGCAGCACTGCAACCACTATTGATGTTTCACAAAGCTTACCGTCTATTTCAAAAGTGGTTCTGAGATCTGGCGTATTTCTGTGATACAATGCTTCGTTTCCACGCAGAATGTTTCAGTTCGACTCCCACTGGAAGCCTGACATTTATTATTTGTAGTCGTCGGGTCAATGCTACCGATGTCACACATTTCTTAACGCTCACGCGTTAAAATTGCCCATGCGTGTTCTCATCGTTCCTGGGTAGATACTAGTTGTCAATCACCTGCGGCACATACCCACCCGTGGGTACGTGCCACTGTCTGGCGAGAAGTATTGAACAACGTACGCGACGGGACTGTGGCATTATTTATGTCTTGACCAGCGCGTTATACGCGTCGAACAAACTCACCCACCCATGCTAATTTCGGTTCACGCCCAGTTAAAGGGGTAACCATGACAGCACCCAAACGTAAGCGGCTATAGATAGATAGATAGATAGATAGATAGATAGATAGATAGATAGATAGATAGATAGATAGATAGATAGATAGATAGATAGATAGATAGATAGATAGATAGATAGATAGATACGCTCAAACTAGTAGTAGACTATAAAGGTTTACCTTCAGCAGTCAAACGGAATAGCATTATCCTGTTCCTAAGGCGTACTTACAACACTTAGAGCATGAAACATTTTCGAGCATGCTATGCAACCACTACGTGGTCTTCAAAAAAATGCAGTATAGCATGTGTGCCTCTCAAAGTGGATTACGGCTTTGTAGGGGGTCCTTGCTGTGCATGGCTGACCCAGCAGCTTAGCTAATGTTCCAGCCGCACACAGTCGTACCGTGCATGATTAACGTCCCCTATCCGTCTCTTGAGCCATCACAGCTACACGGATTCGTCCATTAAGGCAACCGGCTAGGCCAACAAACAACACTTCAATGCTATGCGTTAGCAATAGCACCTCAATATTGCGTTGAGAGACTACAGATAACAATTGTGTTTACATTTACACCGCGGTCGTTGTCATCCTTGGCTTCCAGGGGGTCCGAGTTCGTCAGTCTTTTTTTGTCGCCGGTGCCAGAGAGCGTCCGGTTGTCGGCACGCTGATTTTCTTCTCCGTCCCGGTTACCCATCCCTGACGAGAATATGTTCCCTCACTGAGGGAGGGAAAATCCTTTGCATGTGCCGGGAAAGGGGGATCGTGAGCGCCAGCCGTGGGGGTGTTCCATCTCTTCGCAAGAGGCTTTATTGACTCTCGAAGGAACAGTCATGCCCCCGCCACTAGACTTTCACGATGTCGTGAATGGAAAGGGTGGCTGGGCGCACGTGCTCGCCCCTTCCCCCTCTTTCTTTAAGCAGCTCTCTAACAACATTGCAGCACCTATTTTTTTTATCTGTGGTTGGCGTAGACCGAAAGCGGGAGGTACTTTTAGCGTGAGTCTGAGCGCCGATATCATAAAATATTGTATTTTAATCATGCATTAAAGTCACTACATTGCTGCCAACCACATTACCACGTAGTGGCGCCTGCCAGAACTCAGCGGGCGGAAATAACGCCGGAAGGTTGCCATCAAATTATTGCACAAATATAACGTTAGAAGCGGTCGTGATTTTAGGTCCAAACTGTGGTTACTTATCTGTATCCTTTTCCTTCTCTGTGCTTTTTCAATAAACCCTGACCAGAAGCGACCAAAACAAAAAAATATCTCTGTCACTACAAAGCACGACATAGGCGGTAGCTGCCATTTCACCACTGGATTTTCGGCAAGCGCGGGTCAGATGGATATACAACAGACCTCTTTTTTTTTTTCTTCCCTCCTCTTGCTTTAGGGAGTTTGCGAGCTGCCTCTTTCCCCATATGCTCTATTGAAAGGGTGAAGTGAACTCTTGTTGCTCACTGGTAGGCTCACCGAATAATGCGCAAAAGTCAACAACTCTTCACTGTCTTGGTACCTCGCTTCGATGTAGCAACTCTCGATCACGCTCTGGCATGCCAGGCGTGAGGCACCACACTTGTTACTGTGGTAATAAGCGCCCGAATTCACAAAGCTTTCTCTTTGGCTACGCATTTTCTTAGCCAAACATTCTCTTATCTGGAGGGTTTACTATAGCGCGGGTATGAATTTAACTTATTCGGCACTTAAGAGGGCAAGGAGGACCGACGATAGCGGATGAAACAACAAGGAAAGAAAGAAGAGTGTGCCGATAATATCAAGGTAGGACGCAAAGCGTCTAGCATCGAGAGTATACGATGATAGCCAATGATTTGCTGCATCTAAGTTTCAGTTCCGCGAGCGTCTGCTACAGCGCTTACGGGATGCCGCGTACGTTGTAATAGACGTTTTGATGGGCGGTGCAAAGCCAAGCACTCGCCTTTAATCAACGACTGTAGCTAAAAAAATAATTGCTTGATGGCCTTAAGCCACCGAGCAATCCATGCACTATCTCGCCAAGTACAAGTAAACAACACTCTAGGTGCACCACATAAATGAAACCACACATAAATCGATGCATGCAATGTTTGAAAATGCGCCTTGAATGTTTTCCCTTATTTAAAGCGACCACTTGCCTTACATTTCATTGAAGCTGCGCTGCTACTTTACTAATTCCGTGCAATCTAGCACGGTATAATGGTGAACGTAAGGGTGTTTTGTACCTATAGTCAAAGGTAGCCTTTGATACAATATTCTTATTACAAGACACATGAGCGACTTTGGTGCCTGCAGACGAATTGTGCTAAAATAGATAACAGCAGTAATAAAACGAAATTGTGAGCGCAATTTCGCTGGTTTCATGCACCGCGGCATTTTTATACAGCCGGAATGCGAGAACGTGCATACGCTTACGCTTAGGTATGTGTCTACGTAAAATGAGGGAGAATCGTCGGGAGGTGTCTCAGTGCTAATGCTTTTCACAAAACACGGTGCAAATATTTCGTCCAGCGTTGTTTGAGTGCGCAAACAAAGCAAGGGACGTGTATACGAGTCTTGAGGTCAAGAGACGTTATCACACGTGCGAAAAGGATGAAGAGAGAGAGAGACTCTCGTTTCGGCTTCGCGAAAGCTTGAAATCGATAGATAATAAAGACAATTTTCTGGCCCAGCAGACGTCAGGTAAAGTCTCCGCAAAGCAGCGTCAGATGCTCGGAGAGCATAAAAAAGTGGAGTACGCGTTATATGGGAGTGACAGCCACTCAGAAAGCGAGATGAAGTGTGACTGTCCTTAGATGTGAGAATCAATGCTAATTAGGAGAGTTGAGTTAATGAGCCAAAACTTTCCTAAATAACGATAATGGAAGCAAACTGAGCATTCATCTAGTGAAAATGACACTAGCGACAGTGAACTCATAATAGTTGATTAGCGTTGTCACAGGCCGATATATATTTTTATTTTCCTATTTATATTTGGCAAACTATGAGAAGGTAGCCTACGTTAGAGCCGGCTATCCCAACGTCATGACAGTAATGTACAAGAATAAAATGCGCACGGTTATACAGTCACACGTGGCGGTTTCTATCTTCTAGTAACCTTGGGCAAACGCATTCTAACTATTTTTTCTATTTTTGACAAAGTTTCACCGGGCGTTTTTGCATTTGGCTTCATTCGAAGGAATGACGATATATCAGCAATAGGGCGAATGCAAGCACTGATGCAGTGGACGAGCGGTTACAGCGCTCAACTACAATCTACGAGGTACTTGGTTCGATTCGTAGAATCACTGAGAACTTTTTTTTTTTTCAAGAGGTTGCCCGGCCTGACTTTATGCGTGGTGGCGGGTACTAATTTTTTGAGAAGTAGGCTTTCGCACTTGCTTCTTTCACTCCCCTTTTGACCCAAAAGCGCTGTATTGTGCTCCTTCAAAAATTAAACAATTCAGGGTTCATAATTTTTTCCTCCATTCTCTCTTATCGTAAAAGTGTCCAGTGCTGAAATACCAAATTATACCTGGTATATTACTTTTCACGTGTTTGGATATTCGACCAGCAATCAGTCTTCACGGTGTTTTGAAGAAAATCTACACATGCAGTGAGCTAACTGCTTGCAGCCAAGTTGACTGCCTTTGTAGGGACACGCTTTCGTGCTAATTTGGTGGGCATCATCACATGCAGCAAGACCAAAGAGCACGGACAGTTAGCGCTGACGCGAACAGAGTGATTATTTTGGGTCTTCTCTTCCGTTATTTGTCATGCTACACGCTTCAGTGTAATGTCGCTGTCAATGGTTAAAATGAACTATAGCAGTTAATCGAGTTCTGCTGAGAGGGTCCCCTATTGTCCAGAATGGAACAGAACAATGGCAATTTGATTGTGTGATAAAGAGATACCCTGCTTTTGGTTACTAGAATAAATTTCTACACTGAAGTTTATTTTTATTAACAACAGTTCCAGTGCAGATGAAAGGTGCATGGACAAAATTCGTGTATTCAGCTTGACTAGGTTTGTGACCTTAATTGTAATTGCGAACCGGTATCACAGTATGCATAAATATCACACACATATACAACCACGGGTGATAGCTTGCTTATTCTGATTAAAATTGAAAGGTTGAAATCGACATATTCAACCAACGCAATGTGTACGAGATATGCCATGTAGAGTAGCTATGCTCTAAACTAATCTTTGCAGGTTCGTTCCATTTTACCCAATATCTTGCCCATGACTGTAGGTTGGTAAATGAAACAAGTTCTTCGAACACACATATTCTGTGTAAGGTTACATTTATTTTTATGCAGTACAATATAAATTAAAATATGTAATGGCTCAAAAGCGAAATAACTAGAAACAAATTCAGCCATATCATTACCAAACTTACTCACCATTGATAAACGGATTCTCAGTTAAAAGATACATACATACATACATACATACATACATACATACATACATACATACATACATACATACATACATACATACATACATACATACATACATACATACATACATATACGCACACACACATATACATATGTACACCCATACATACATACATACACACACTCAGGTGTAAATATTAAAATGAATGGCTATAAAACAACAATTCTAATAAACTCATTTTGAATATACTACGGAAAGAAACTTACGAAAGAAATCCACCAGCACTGTTATGTCTGAACACGGTGTTTCTCGAACCATCTCGCAAAAGCTTGATGCACAGTTTTCCGCTGATGCCCAGTGACAAGCACTCTTTATACAAAACACAAGAATAAAGCCCTTGACAATGTCATGCTAAAGAAAAGGGCTGTGCATCAATATTTTGTACATGTCTGCCATATCACTCTATTTACATAGCTTGGCTCATTCACAAGCCACTAATAAAGCATGTTAGGACATTTGGGCTGAAAATTACACAGCGCGAGTAAATTCTAGACAATACATGAATAATACAAATATAAGCTACTAAGCTCCTTGGTGCAAACAGTGTTTATATTGACAGCTATAGGTGCCATTTCGTTTCCCCAAAACACTTCTCAAAAGTAGAATCAACTTTATTTAGCTCAAAGTTTCTATTCTGGCGCGTCGTGGTGGCTCAACGGTGGAAGTGACTCTTTCGGCCAAGAAAACAAAGACCAATTATTTTTCTAGTTCGTGAATTCACCCCATGCTAACATTGAGGCAGCTGGTAAGAGTGCTTTTGGAGAGAGGAAACCACCACATACCCACCAGTTGTGGCCTTGGGTAGCTACTTCACTTGGACAAAAATGATGAAAAACACTCCTCAAGAAGACTTCAAAGTTTGCACACCAACACAGTTCCCATACAGCTGTCTATTAGTCTGCTTGAAAAATATTGAGTTTACTGGTGGGCAAAGACTGTACACTATGTGAGGTGATGCTCCAGTGCACTGCATGTATGTCTTGCTGCTGGCCTCAACTGCGATGTTGCTCAGTACATATGTGAAAAATAACAACTAATACTGTGCCACTGCCAAGTAATTATGGGTCATTTGCATGAAACAGGGACCACAATAAAAGAACATAACATTTGCCTTCACAACGTTCAAAAACTGTAAATAAATTTCCACAGAGTTTTCACAGTTCATCTGAGGATAGTAATATGGGTTGTAAACACATTCTTACTTCCATTAACAAACTATTTTAAGATGCCAGTTTCAATATTAGAGTATACCAGCACTTTTGTAGGGCTAAACAATTGTACAGGCACCTAGGAAAACTCAAGTGAATGCATGCTATTGCTACATATAAAAATAAATACTTTTATTTCTAGTCTGAGTAGAGCTGCATAGATGATAAGTCACTTGCATTACATTATGAACAAACCAATCCGAGCAAAGTATACATTTAAAAAGTTACACTTACACAGTTGTTAAGTAGTCTGTTGAAGGACGGACAGGCAGTGGGATAATACCCAAGCACTAAAATCTACTGTTAAGATATACTAGGAGTAGTGATGATCTTCTTCCTTCCAAATAAAATAATCCACATAGATTCACTTCCCAGAGCTTATACACTCATGGCATCATTGGTGCTATACAAATGAGTGTACACTGAAGGATTACATCGACTAAGTACATGATTACTGCATCCATGGCTTTACTTCTTGTACTACAAAAATGCAAACACAGTTACCATTGGCGACCATGGATGCTGTGATTTCTGGCATGCAAATGTAGAGGCACGCAGGCACTTAACACACATGTTAATAACTTCAGCACAAAAATATTTGCCCACTAACACTACAGCAGCCTTTAAATTAGTGTCATAGTTTGGTATCTTTCATGCTAAACTTAAATAATTTCGAATGCAAGCAAAGGAACTGCTGAATAATGCATTGCTAAGAAGTTAAGCAACAGCTGCTCCTGACATCACAATGTGCTCTTTCTTCTGTTGTAAACTTTGAGCAGGAGAACAGTTACTGGCAGTCCCTTTATACTTGTTGGTCTTCTGTGCTTTGTTCTTGATACACTGTACATGACCGTGGAGCACCGAACCCCTTGTTACTGCTGGAACTTAGAAAAATACAGATCATTGTTACAACCATGCTACATGCAAGAGTGTATAGTTGTCAATTATGTGCTCATATTTACAGATATTGTATTTTCAGAAGCCAATGACAAGCCTCAACACACACACACACACACAAACAGTGAAGGCTGAAAATATATTTAATATGATACAAGAGCAAACCCACAATGTTATAGATGAAGGCATGAAACTTCTGACAGGCATAAAAAGCCAATAGAGTTTCTTTTATTTCGACTTTACACTAGGTGCGAGAAGTAGATTTACTAAGAAACACAAGTTAGACTGCATTACAACACAACAGCCAATGCTGATAACTTTAAGGCTATCTAACATAGCCAGCTCACCATACCGCATATAGGAGCAAATGGGCAGTCTAGAAGACACAAAGAACTTGTGGATTATGAGTGTGCTTGCTTCTGACATCTATTATTCTAAATGAAGAAAACCTTTCAAAAATGCACTTCATCAGGGGAAATAATCACACACAACAAACACAATGGGCTCCTACAGGTGCCACCAACACTCACCATTATTGTGTATACCAGTGTCTTGCCGGATGGATATGCTGTGTCCTGCACAGAACACCAAAGGAGCGCTCCATGACTTGGATTGCATGTGTGCTAGCTGCATCGCTCTGCTGCTGAAATAGGCTAGCCACAGTCAGAGAAATGAGAAGCCATGGCTTTGAAACACACTGAACGTCACCTTTAGCGATCAACAATGCATACTTAGGTCAGGTACAATTTGTACAAAAATATATATCACTATGCAATCGTGGTGAACATGTTCGGCTGAAACACAAGCAACAGCACTGAGAGAGGAAAAAGCTACATGAAGTAAAAGAAGCAGTTACTGGCCCTATGTCATCTGAGGCTTGTTCAATAGGTCTTTTTCCTTGCAAGTTGTGAACAGCCCGGCGATTTTCATCCACTTGCTATTTCCTTCCAGAACACTCGATCTACAGAGGGAGTCACAAGCTCAGAGCTCAATAAGGAATCAAAGTATTTGTGCTCTTTCAAAGCACCAGCTTTTGAGTCTGAGATGATTCGAGTTTCATTCATAAGCTGCAGGCTTTCAACTTTCAACCTTCTCAATTATCTTGCTATTTATATTATAAATGTTGAATAAGAATTATGGGTAAGAATATTACAGGTGTGCACTGAAAGCAACCATGCTTGGGTTTTCAATTTGTGCACAGTAAGTGGTGTTCACGTAATCGTTTGTATTGAAGAAAAACTATCCTTGCAGCCAGCCGTTAGGCAATTTTGTGCCCTCGAAGCTCCCAAGCAGATTACAGTCCTTCCAGATGAGGCTGCCATGCATGCTTCCACGCCACATCCGCTGAATGATAACAGTCCGAGCAGTGACATTGGCTTGCACAGTTAGGGAGAACGTGTCCTTCCTATTTTTGTACAGGTGCTCCAAGTAATGATGAGGATTGATGTCCCAGAATGTGCAACCGATGCATCACAGGACCTTAACAAACCAATCTCTGCGATCTGTGAAGAGCCAAAAACGAGATATTTAAAAACAATCATTAAAAGCACTCACTTCTAATACTTACTTGAGGAAGCTATCACTTCGTTAAAGTGACCAAAGTCTGCTATAATCACTTTGAAATAAACTGAAGCCTCATGTAAAATTTACGTACCGCAATATATATGTCCTACTGAAGTATAGTACTACCACAGTGGTAATCGTCTATAGAACTAATTTTCCAAAATAACATAAATTTTTAAGTGCAACCAGGCTCTTGAAAAATAAATTCGCATTAACTTTCCAACTCTCATACGTGGTCAGTCGACAGGCCCAACCTCATAATCAAACAAGAGCTCACTTGTATCAAATCACAAAAAACTTTTTATGTATTTGCTCCATAATATATGTATGTATATAACAGTAATAGTAAATTTTTCATGCCTCAACTTACCATAGAGAAACATTACATCTGATGGGCTTAAAAACTTGCACACGTTACGTTATAGAACTGCGTAAATTATAGTACCGGTGAAATTTAGTTCTGCAAGGTGAACTCACCGATGGCAGCATTTAGTGGCCGTCGGTGTCATAAGGAACCAAGTACGGCGAACAGGCAAAGGGCATCTGCAGACTGGAAGCTGCCAATGACAGCAATGAAGGGCTGGCCAGGCGTGCACGTTCATTGATAAAGTGTGAGAACTGGCCATGACCGGCTGTTGTCAAGGCTCTAGTGCCGTGCGAAACGATGGCCAGACGAACTCGGAAACCTGTAGTTAGGCGATATTGGCCTACAATTTCATCCAAAGCAAGGCACTGGTGAAATCTTTGCTTTTGTGGGGGGCTGGAGGGAAGCTTGACGTTCACGGGCTCTCGCTGCCACATAGAACTCTCAATTTGTTACCGAAGAACAGTCTAGGCGCGCTTCCAAAGTAACACGATCCACAACAGAATGTAGCATCTCGCAGTTTTGGTTGATCACATCACAGCGCTAGGACTATGGTTATCACAAAAAGGAGAAGTGACGACTTAACAAACAAAAGCGCCAAGCTGCCCCACCACGACTTCACAGGGCAAAACAGTTATCAACGCTGTCTTTCAAGTTTCGGTCACACGAGCACAGCTTGTTCACAAGTCTTGGAACGTCAACACAGCACCACTGTTCACAACGAACATCGTTTCACCCCCGAACAGTACATTGCTCTCAAGTAAATAGAAGCGTGCGGGCTAACTAGTGGCGAAGCAAGAACCGCGCGCGTAGTTCATACGTTTGCGTACGTACTTGGGGTCACTCAAGTAACTTTTCAAAACGCTGTCAATCCGAAATGTCGCACAGCACCAAACTGAGAGACTGGAAAGTTAAGCGAACGAACTGTTACCGGCACACAAACACACGTTGCAGGCTTCTCGAGTGCCAGTTGTCGTCGATACATCGACGCCGATCCCGCTTGATAACCACACCGACGCACAGGCTTCGCTGCGCTTCACCGTACACCATTGCGCTGCCACGGCTTTCCGCACTGCTTACACGCACCGAAAGAGCTGCTGTAATCACAACACATCCGGTCAAACGCTGAAGTAACTCGTGCGAGAAGCGTTTGCTGAAAGTCGCACCGACCGATATGCTGTTTACGACGCCATGTTGTTTTCGACAACTGCGCAACACATAAGATGATAAGAGAGCTCTTAGAAAGTACTTGCACTATTTTCACGGCGTGAAACATTTTTCTCTTATGTGTGAGGGGGGTGATATGACGAACAGGACAGGCGTGCCAGATTAAAGAAGTGTTTTGGCAACGTCACGGAGTGAGCTGATGTAGAGGGTATTGCTTCACAACCAATCACAAGCTGTGCCTGTAGGCCAAGCTGTCGTCTGCTCGCGTTTGTCATCTGCTTTGATCAGAGCATGCGACAGGGGATTCGCCTTCGCAACGCTATTATTCTCAGGTCAAGTGGTCACTACGTCACACAAAATACATGTCAGTGGCTCACTCTACCTTTGAATGATGTTCGTGCGCCAAGTTAAATGGCTGGTAATTGACGCATGGATGAATTCAGCCAAGGTTTGCTCTAGAATCGTGAGGGTTTGCATATTTTTGGTGTCATACAAAGTTACTAGGGTCATTTCATTCCGATTGCTTGCCGTAGTATCACGGTCCATATCGGTGTGTGAACAGTGAAGGTGAAGATGCATGATTTGTTTGTAGTTCCATGCGTAATCATGCGCACCCCTAATACGCTTTGGTTTACAAAGTACGCTTTGTTCCAGATCGTCCAAAAGTGTATCGACAGCTGTATTTCAGAGATCGCAACCATTGGACAGTTAGAGCCAATGAAAGCACACTGGAGCACAAACTTTAGGAACCACTAACTGAAAACTTCCTCTCATTTTTATTTCCAATAGCGTGCAAAGAATGTGCTCCCATTAACCTCTTTGGTGGTAATTTCTACCAGTGAGGCAAGGATCTCGAGTCGCACTTTTAATTGGATGAGATGGGGCACAACACAACAACATAACAAATAAGGTTCATCCTATGCCATGTCGCGTTCGAATGCACCGACCATTCACGTATCACATTGGTTTTCATCCAAACACAAATCTTTACATGCGTAGTTTTATGCCATTGACGACCAATAGAATTCTTCAATTACTGCGACTTCGAACTTGTTGGACGATGGTGGTTGTCAACACCATCCACTGCGTACAAGGGAAACAACACGCGAAGCTCAAAGCGCCGAAAGAAATTAAAACACACCAGCAGTCATCAGGCAGCCCTTGATGGGCGTGAATTAACTCAAAACCAGCCAGGGCACCAAAGTATACCGCTGCGGCAGCAGGTTCTAAGTAGCCACTTTGTTCCTAAGAGTGGTCCGGACCACTCTTGCGATTTTCTCTCAGCCATGCTGTTTTTACGCAGAATTTCGCTTCGTGAATCCACTTACGAGCACTTTTCGGTGACGTAAGCAAATATAGCAACTGCATCACCATCGCTGACATGTTCCCGGGCAGTCACAGCGCGCTTTATTTGCAGCGGCCGATGTGACAACTATGGCCTCTTACGACGTTTTTTCGTTTCGTGAATCGACTTACGCAAGAAAATTTCTCTTGCGCAAAAATGTTTTCGTAAGTGAGTTTTGTGAATTCGGGCCAAGGTCCACATCCACATGACTTTCAAAACGCAAAGAAAAATAAAATAAATAATGACAGATAGATAGATAGATAGATAGACAGATAGATAGATATACAGATAGATAGATAGATAGATAGATAGATAGATAGATAGATAGATAGATAGATAGATAGATAGATAGATAGATAGATAGATAGATAGATAGATAGATAGATACGCGAAAGTCACCAAAGTTCGCTAAGAAAATCTTCAAATTTAAAACAAGCAGCGATGGAGTGCAAGCCTCTCCTACGTAGGCACTTCCAGCTTATTTCATTGGGGCAGCCTTCCGACGTCATCGGCAAGTGAAATGTAGTCAAGTGACCCTGCAAAAATTGAGTTGAGGGCCACCATTTTGAAATGCGAAGCATCCATAAGCGAACTTCAGCGACTTTGAGCGTATCTATCTATCTATCTATCTATCTATCTATCTATCTATCTATCTATCTATCTATCTATCTTTCTTTCTATCTATATATCTATCTAGCCGCCTACCCTTACACAAGTTTGTACCAACCATCAATGAACATTTTACGAAGTCGATAGAACCTACCGACGGTAAATTGGAAGTCGTTAGACCGTCCTATATACCAGCTACCAACAATCCGTCGACTATTAGCCACTGATAACTAATAGAGATTCCCCAAATAACGTTCAAAAGACACCGAATCAACGTGCTAAAGACGGTATAAAAACGGTTTCCAGCACTGTATCGACCATCTTCAAACCATTTATCCAACGATTTATCGGCTGTAGGCCACTGATAACCAATAGAAATTTCCTTAGTAACGTTAAATAGATGCCAAAGAAACGTGCTGAAGACTGTATTAAAATGGTTTCCCAGCACTGTATCAACCAACTTCAAACCATTTATCCAACGATCTAACGACAAACAACAAATGAATTCATACCTCAAGCCATTTAAGACCATGAACTGCCTGTCCTCTGAGGACATTCCGCTGAATAGTCAAGCTGGTGTTCCACAAACATCTCGTGTATATCAAGGCCGTTAAAGTGTGGACACCGTAGCGCGCTGCATGAAGCTACAAAAATTGGCTGCTGAAGAGTGTCCCAGAGTCCAGAAGGTCGAATTTAGGTGTTCTCTTTGTTCGCCGCTTGGGCCCTTGTGAATAGTTGCTGAGAAAGACTTTCGGTCGGTATAAAGTTTTGTGGCGTGTGAGTGATGTGAACTGTGAAGTGTGTCCAAACCCTGCCGTGTCCACAAGAACTAAACAGAAGCAACCAAGCTAGCACAAGTTCATGTCGTGACCACAAAAATACTCTGGACATTCACAATTTTTTCTACACTACTTTTCTGTTTTTAGGCTTTCATTTGTGTTGATGAGATTGCCTTAATATCCACTAAATGTGCATCAATGACAGTTCGCTCTAAATAACTCATTTTATTATAATTTATATGAAATTGCCAACGTACTGTTATTGTTTCCCTGAGGCAACATGAGGACACAACGTGTATGTTTGCCAACTGTCGCATTTGGCCGCCGATTTTATGTTGTCACAAGGCGTCATTCTGTATGCTTTCCTTCTGTGATCATCCTGTAAGTCTCTCAAATGTCGCGATTTGGACGCCGCTCTTATGTCGCCTGAAGTCTCCGTCTTGGACGTGTCCTGTAAATAGCCGTACTTTATGCAGACCAGAAATTAGGCCCGTTGCACCATCTGGTCGCTGCGGCATAATGCGGCTGCTGCACTTGAAATGTACATGGGCGTGTATGCGGAACTCTGTAAATTATTGATTTATTTACGTTTATACTAAAATTTAGAGCAATTTACAGACAATATTAAAACAGGTAATGTACATTTGTCGATGGATGAAGAACAGATCAGCCTTAACTTCACGAAGCTTCAGTACAACAACATTTGAAAAGTTTTACTTTTTCGGCGTCTTTCTAGGTAATGGTACTACATTCATTTTTCAAAAACACATTCTTCAGAACAGTAAATTCTGCCTATCTTTTTCTGGAGTCCGTTTCGAGCTTATTTCATATATAAACAGAAACTAAAGGATGGGAAACATAGTAATCACATATTTATTGTGCCTCTCAGTGCCTATTATGAGGTTAGTGCTTATACCATCTTTTCAGTGCCTAAAATGCCTTTTCACGTTCGTCGTGTAAACTTTTTGCTCAAACGAGCTTTCCATATAGAGGAAAACAGCAAGCACTTGGTTTGGCCATATTAACGACAACTTGTACAAAGTGTGCTGTTTTTGTTGATAAGTTTAGCAACTGGTAAGGTGCGATTATAGTTCGACATAGAGTCGACGTGTGCATACACTGTGTTATTTCGGCGAAAACAGATCCAAGTCGATGAACTGCCACAGCCAACGTATACCTAGACTCAGCCAAGGCACTCCGACGCATGTGACGTTTGCCAACGCTCCAATAACATCGCACTTTACACGTGCTTTTACATTAACGGGGTTTCTACACAAGCGAGGAAAAAAGAGGCTAGCACCTATAGCACAAGAACGCCCACCTAAAAGATTTTCATCGCTTCGTTAATCGCTAATCAGCCGAAACTAAGCTAGTCTAGCGCTGCCAACTACAGACTACACAAAGCTTTAGTTCGCATTTATGTTTCTCATAACGGCAGCTGACGGAAATCTTCCGAGCAATGCGTAATGAAGAGAAGCCGTAAAATGACCTTCTCAGGCAATGAACCAGTGGATCACAGCGCCACTTCGTCGATCGAGAATTGGTTCATGTGAGAAGCCGGGGAGAAAAAATCAGAAAGCTCAACAATATATTCACTTTGATGTCCATCTAAAGCACGCATAGACACACAGCTTCCAAAATTGGTTATGTAACTGCTAATTTATTTAATTAACCTCTCAATCTGCGCAAATAACATGTAGTTTGTGGTCATTCCAGGGGCACAGAGATTCATTTTGTCATCTTTATATCTACATCTGTGAACTCGCATGCACCTATTACACAGAATGCAGCCACATGTGAAAGCTTCACGGACACAAAACACTTTCAACATTATCGATGATACTGTATAGTAGTCCACAATTAAAACTTTATTGATTGATTGATATTTGGGTTTTCACGTCCCAAAACCACTATATGAATATGAGAGACGCGGTAGTGCAGGGCTCGGAAAATTTCGACCCCATGGGGTTCTTTAGCGTGCACCCAAATCTGAGCACACGGGTCTACAACACTTCCGTCTACATCAAAATGCAGCCGCCACAGCCGGGATTTGATCGCGCGACCTGCGGTTAGCAGCCGTGTACCTTAGCCACTAGACCACCGCGGAGGGGCAATTCAGACTTATTGAGTAATATCATGCTGTAAATGTATGCACTAAGTGGTGTAAGTATGCATGAGGGAAAGTATCGCTATCAGGTTCAGTGCTGAAAGGGAGAGCTTAAGGGTACTCTTTTTTTTCGCACGTGCAAGAAAGGTGTACCTCGTACCCAATAGACCCGCCGCTGACAGGGTAGCCTCAAAGCTTGAATCTGCTTTGGAAAGCAGGCCAGATTTTATGTGCTAAGCAAGTGTCCAAAGTTTCGAATAGTGCTGATTCAAATATTCTGGATGCAATTAAAGTATTGGAAGTGCTAAGCCACAAGTACACATCGCTAACTTCAGTGGACGTCGAGCGTTCTTTTTCGCATAAAAGCAAATACTCACTGCTAGCAAGCACAATTCAAGGCTGAAAACCTTGAGATGATGTTTCTTTGTCACTGTATTTATAGCCTTTTCCACAGTATCAATTTACCTCAGTTATCACCTAAAAGTGTTCAAATCATTGTGCTTTTAATTATTGCTTTTCATGAAGAATATAAATTTAGCTTTCCTAAAACAGAGAATTTGCCTGCTGTGTTTGTTAGAAGTTGAATATCTGTCAAGAGCACGCTACTGAAGTAATTATGAATTGTGCCTATATATGCCTAAACGATAGTTTTTAATAACTATTTATGTTTAAATGGCCGTTTTTAGGACAAAATATAGGCACCTAGAACAATCTGTTTTTGTTCCTAAAGTTCCAGTCTTTAGTGGTAATCATACCGTGGTTGTAACACAAACTCCGCAAATATTGTTCTTAGCACACTGCACAAAAAATAAAGCGAGCAGATACTACTGTGTAGTTGAACAAGTTCACCATTCACCGCCCACCCCCTTTCATGGACTCAAGTTACAATATTCCAGAATTCCTTCTATCACTTCTCAATAACGATGTTCAACATGAGTGTGTATCACTGTGAAATATCACACATGGTTAGGTATTGGCAAAAATGGGTATGATGAAACATGTAGCACAACAGCAGGAAATCGATTGGTTGCACGTATGAAATGAACTTCCCAAAGACAATGAAATAACTAAGGTTACGTATTAAAATAAAATGTTCAGTAAAGGTTACAGTCAAAATAAAATAATTATTGTGCTAATTGTTATCGCTACACAAAAGTGTTTTTAATGGCTCATTGTACATAGGGCAACAATCATAACATGACATATAGTCTGGAGAGCAACTCATTCAGTAGGTCTTGGAAAAAAAAACTAAATATTCGTTCAAGAGCTTAAAGAGTAGCAGTGATACATTTAGAAATGTGCTTTGCAGTTGAACTGAAACTCAGCTCCAAGAGCAGAAAAAACACTTTGCCAGATAAGTTGTGTCCTGGGTCACACAAGGAAAATAATTCTGCCAGTTGCCTAAACAATCAAGAACATTGAAATTTTAGTACTTGAAAGAAGCGGGTATGTCTGCATTGGAAAGTTGGAGGCATTCGTGTTTCTACACAGTCCCACTAAGGAAAATTTTTTGAGCATATTTATGCTCCTAAATATCCCGTTCCAAGGTTTGATTTTGCTTTTCATGATTACGCATGCAAGGCAGTGAGGATCAGCAAAATATTACTCCCTGGTTGGACGAGCAGCCAGTTCTTGCTATCGCCAGCCAGAAGTGAAAGGGTAACCACTATTATATTGTTCACCCATGCCTTTGACCTGTGGTAAAAATAAATTCATCAATCACATCACAGAGCCTGCCATAGTTCCCATAGTCGAGCATACATAATGATGCAAGCCGCAACTAAACTTTCCAGCTGGATATCTGAGCACAGGCATGCTAGAACTCTCATAAGTGTAGGTATGTAGAAATGTGACTGGCTCAAATATATAACACATACGTGACCGCCTGCTGCGGTCAATAATAGGTTCAGCAATTATTCTTACTCAACGGCACCACTGCCAGTAATAGTTATTGTCTCACATTGCGTCCCCCTAGATGCATCGCAATCTGCCAACATGGCTTTCACACACATAACATACAGCGCTGACTTTTGTCAAAGAGAAAACAAAAGTGCTAGTTTTGAACACCCTGAACATGCTCCTTCCTTGAATACAGCTAACAAGTGGTTCTGTGAAGTTCCCTTGCCACAGAAAACAGAAACCATGTGCAGCTGCTGTTCATCAGCAGCCAAGTTTACCATGAGCCAGCATTGATGACAGGCTAGTCCGGGCGTCTTCCGCACTCTTCGTTCGACGAGCTTGTATAGGCTGCGATGGTTTTTATTGTTTATGATAGTCCTTACGTGCAAACACGATAGTTCTTACATGCTGTGATGTAAGAACATGACAACCAACCTTCCTCATAGTGTACTCGTGGCCCCTTCATGATCTCCACATATACTAAATTCGGTATCACGTGGCGTGAATCGATGACGAAGGTAAACGACACATCCGAACATTGTAATCACGACACGAAAGTCATATACGGAATCATTTGCCTCCGCCAGGTAACGTTGTGCTGATTTTAAAGTGACATATCACCATTTCTCATTCGTGCTTCGCATATCATCGATTCCCACTGTAACTGGGATCTGACAATTTTTTATTGTATTTCGAATTTCCTAAGTGAATTAACTTCAGATTACATGGCGTTATCACTGCCATTTTTGCTGTTTTTAACTCCACATAACCCACGAATAAAGCATGGGGGGTTGAATAGTGTTTCATGGCCCCTTTTTGAAGGCCCTCGAAAAACAAAGGCTAAACCATGAACTTAGGTTGCGTTAGCGTGGCACATATGGAAATGAAAAGATAAAGACGACAGAGACGTCTAGAAAGGTAGGCGCTATACTGGTTTAGCACATACCTTTTTAGATGTATCTGTCGTGTTTCTTTTTTCATTCTTAAGCACCTACCTTTCTTGAAGTCTCTGTCATCCTTCCCTTTTCATTTCCTTTAGTGCCGCGCTAACACAAGCTAAGTCCTTGGATAACCAACTCGCCCAAGCCACAATACTTTTGAAACAAGAAAATATTTTGTTATTCAATATCGAGGAAGGCTACAAGGGCGGGTCCCAATCTGTGCTCTTCTGCGGTTGGCTCTCTGCCGTAGGTGCTTCGAGTGCCCCCACTTGTCGCCGCTGCATCCAAAGTAGCCACCACCACTGCTGCCGTGCCCACTTGCATCATGGCCAGTCATCGCGACCGCGGTCACCTCCACTACCGTTACTGCCACTGCTGTCGCTTTTGCCACTGTTTCTGCACCGCGTATCTGATGCCGGTAGAACTCTGGTCCGGACCACACCCCGTTGACCCCCGCCACTCAGGTCATTGATAGTGACATATAGTGAATTTGGTATCACGTGACGTGAATAGATGACGATGGTAAACGACACATACAAACATTATAATCTTGGCACGGAAGTCATATACGGCCTCATTTACCTCCACCTCGTAACGTTGTGCTTGTTTTGAAGTGACATATCAACAATTCTCATTCGTGCTTCCTATATTATTGATTCCCACAGTAACTGGAATCTGACATTTTTTTGTATTTTGAATTTTCTAAGTCAAATAACTTCAGATTGCGTGGAAATATCCCTGCCGTTTTGCTGTAATTCACTCCACATAACCCCCGAATAAAGCATGGGGGGTTGCATAGTGTTTCACGGCCCCTTTAGGAAGGCCCTCGAAAAAGAAAGGCTGAACCATGAACTTAGGTTGTGTTAACACGGCACATATGAAAATGAAAAGAGAAAGACGACAGTGACGTCTAGAAAGGTACACTCTAAGGCAAAAGTGTGTTAAAAGGGTCTGTGGTTCGTCCTTTTGGGGACTAATGGGGCTGCCAAACTAATAATCTCTTTAAGGACTAACAGCACCGGGTCTAACAGTCACTTCCCGCAGATTATCTCAATGGACTAACATTTAGTCCTCACACTTACACTTTAGTGAGTAACCGTTAGTCTCACAATTCATGTCAAAGGACTAACATTTAGTCCTCACGTTTGCTCCTCATAGAGCAACTGTTAATCTACACATTTACACCTTACCGGGCAACCGTTAGTCAGCACAGTTGCACTTTGCCGGACGAACAGTTGATCCACTCAATTACTCCAATCGGATAACGTTTTGTCTGCAGTTCAAACATTTTTTTGTTTCTTTTCCGCCAGGCCTAATACTTTTCTCGCCTGTTTTTCTGCGCTGTGTGCAACAAATTTCACAGAAAAGAACACGCGAAAAAGAGTTAGCCACATATGCGTAACTGCTTTCGCAGTCACGGCAAAAACGATCGACAAAAGTGAGACATCGAAATCTTTTATTTTTCTACATACACATGAAGTTTCTCCATTCTTTTAAGTGAATTCATGGTGAAGTGTACAAGTCCAGTCTCGTTGTCAAATCTTGTTTACTTCTTGGGGAGCTCCTCCAACAGAAGCGATAAATGACAGGCATTGCAGACGCCAGCGCACGCAGCTTTCAGTCTGCTGTGTTCCCATGGCTGCACGTACAATAATATAGTAAAAATAGTTATACACACGCGACAGAAGGTAAAAATACACGCATATGACAAGTAAGTGCATGTTATTATAAAAACAAGCAATAAAATATGACACACAAATAACTTTACCTTCACATCTCGCACAGTCCTTCTGAATCTGCTCTGACGAAATAGATGAATGACGGGCATCGCAGACGCCGGCGCACACAGTCTTCAGCACGCTGTGTGCCCTCCGCTGCACAATAAGTATGTAATATAGTGGGCCACACGTGACAGAGGATGAATACAAATGCATATGAGAAATACGTGCAAGGTGAAATGAAAACATACGTGAGACATGACATGCGAATAATTTCACCGTGATGTCACACTTTGTCAAAGACTTATTTCGATCCCCGTAGCGCAACATCTTAGGAGCGGTGGCTGCAGCCACAACTCCACGAACCTCCGTGCCGCTAACAAGTCGGCGAGTACTAAGCGAGCGACGTCGTTCAGCTCAATCAAGCGAACGTGAGACCAAACACGGCGTTGCACGCCGAGTGTCTGCCGCCAGCGAACTTCGAACAGGAAAGCGAGCGTACGCTTCGCCCCCGCTACGAACAGCACCAAGCTGGTTTGGAGCTAGCGCCCAAGAAATCGACGGTAATGCGGCCCTTTTCCACAAACTCGAGCGAGTGCAGCGCGCAAACGCGAGTCCGCCGCCGCGGCCAGCGGACGGCGCCGAGCTGCTTGCGACCGACTGTAATGGCGACCGATTTTCAGTGAGTTTCGATGCAAGCGACAGCCCCGTTAGCCGGTGCGCTTACAGCGCGCGACATACTACAATCAAGCTCTTTACGAAAACCCCAACGTGTTTTTGACGACTGCCAACACAGCGACGAGATCTCAGCCCAATATCGTAAGTCCGGAGCTCATTGTGGCGCCAAAGACGGTCGAGCACTCGATGAATGAGCGTACGGGTGGTCGTCGGCAATGGCGGCCAATTTCCAGGCGGTCGCAAAGCACAGGCGAACTGCAGACGCCGAAGCTTACCTTCGCGATGCATTTCGTGCATGCGATATACAACACGACCAATCCCTTTGCCGGCAAGCGGGATCTGTATCGCACGCGCGACAAGTAGAGTAGAATAAAGAATGATAACCTACTTGCCTTAGCATCCAGCGCTGTTTTCTGCCCTGAGTCGGACTGAAGTATATATCTGATAGGCCTGTTGACTTCTCGGCCGCCATATTGGCCTCCCCAACTGTTGCTGTCGTGTGTTGGTCGTGACTATCTTGAAGCCAGAGATATACAGTGCGGCGTGGTGACGTGTTGAGACTTGCTCCAGACTTCATGGGTGCAGCGAAACGCAAAAGCAGCAGCCCACGCTCATCCAAGCGTGCGCACAAGCACCACCACGTAATTCTTAGATCATCGAATCCATGCGGCCATGGTCGAGCACTCCGAGCGCGCAGGACGCGAAGCGCCGCCGGCAAATACGGGGAAAGACTGAGCCAGCAGAAGAGGAGAGGGAGCCCTGGTCACTTTGGCAACGCTTTTCGCACTGCCTGCAATGCCCGGGCGGTTCATCCCTTGGTTTCACGCACCACGCTTCCCTCTGTGGTTGCTCCTGAACGGTCTATCCGTTCATCGCGTGCGCCTATTGGGCTCCGTTACTCCTTTTTTGGGTAATTTTGCCTTATAGTATAGGCGCTATACTCGTTTAGCACATACTTTCCTAGATATCTCTGACGTCCTTCCCTTTTCATTTCCATTAGTGCCGCGCTAACACAAGCTAATTTATTGGATAACCAACTCGCCCAAGCCACAATACTTTTGAAACATCAGAATATTTTGTTATTCAATATCGAGGAAGGCTACAACGGCGGGTCCCAGTTTGTGCCCTTCTGTGGTTGACTCTCTGCCGTAGGTGCCTCCAGTGCCTCCAGTTGTCGCCGCTGCATCCAAAGTAGCCACCACCACTGCTGCCATACCCACTTGCATCATGGCCAGTCATCGCCACCGCTGTCACCTCCACCACCGTTACTGGCACTGCTGTCGCTTTTGCCGCTGTTTCTGCCACCGTGGATCTGGTGCAGGTATAACTCTGGTCCGGACCGCAGCCCGTTGACCCCCGCCTCTCAGGTCATTGGTAGTGACTGAAAGCTGGCATGTGCGACGGGTCCTGTTCAACACTGGCTTAGGCCCTCTCCAGCATGGTCTAGGCTGCCGCATCGGGGCATGGCTCCCCTGGTCTGGCGGGCTCCGGAGTCTCTTCTGCGGTGTGCCACGCCATAACCTCTAGGTAACAGGGTCCATAGGGCGCCCGGACAACCATGCGTCGGCCAGGCAGGCGCATCCTTTCGACAGCGGCTTTGAGGCAGCTGGCTCTCCCGGCTGGAGAGCCAGCAATTAAGTTGGCTCTCCCGGCAGGAGAGCCAACTTAATTTTAACTAAGTATGCATTCAGACATTCAACAAACAATTTTTCGACTGGTTTGCTGAGGCAGGAAAGAATTGAAATTGGACGGTAGTTAGAAACTGTTTGCTTATCGCCTTTTTTTAAACTGGAATTACTTTAGCTTTATTTAGGAACGAAGGAAATAAACCCTGTTTAAACATAAAGTTGATAGTAGGATATAGCTTATCAGAAACTAAATGTGCAACCAGATTTTAAATGCCTTACACAAATGTCATCTAACCCAGGCCCTGTATTTTTAAGATTAGCAATGGTGGAAAACACTTCCTTGCTGGAAAAAAAAGAATCACCGCTTGGTACATCCCAGAGAAGTATACGACTGTGCATGGGGGCGGTGGTTAGTATAGACGGAAGAAAAATATTTCGAGAAGGCTTTGGCAATTGCTTTGGGCTCAAAGAAGGTGGATCTATTGTAGCCAATTTTGGTTAGAAGGACATTAGCAGATGACTACTTAAGAAAGGAGGTAAGCAGTCCACTGCCTTTTGGGGTTTGTCCTATTCTTGCTGAATTCGTTTTCGTAGTACCTTTTTTTTTGCTTGCTTGAGCAAGGTATTTAATAGACTGCAATAATACTTGTATCGTTTAGCCAAACGCATATTAAATGTCTGACACTTCTTTTTCTTATACATGTTTTTTTTCTTCCTTAAACTTTTTAGAAGACTATTGGTCATTCATGGGTTGTGTGGGTACTTCTATTTTAGGGTCGAAGCTGCTTAAGGCGTGGGCTGTGCGTCCCCTGTATGTAGCCACCTCTCGTTTAGTTCTTGCAGTGTCCACTAGATGGCGGTACCGTCTCCTGTATGTCGCCTCCTCTCGTTTAGTTCTTGCAGTGTTCACTAGATGGCGGCACCATCTCCTGCATGTAGCCACCTCTCGTTTAGTTTTTTCAGTGTTCACTAGATGGCGGGACTTGTAGCTGATGATGAAGAGATGCAAGATGTTATAAACTAGACGGCGGTACTTGTAGTTGATGATTAAAGATGCGAGATGTTATAAAATAGGAATAATGTCACATACGGCACGTGTCATCATTGGTGAAAGGCAATCGTTCGATTTAGTGCGGCGACGTACGCTAGGGGGAGCATTGTAATAAAATCGAGTGGGCAAAAAGTACGGAAGATTCATGGTTTACCAGGTTTTCCTCCAGAGCTTCGCCCACTCATTATCATTCACTTCGTGGATATGGCGGCACTTTTTTTTCCATTGGACAGCACGCGTGTTTGTTGAAACGACGAGTGAAAATGACGAGTGAAATGCTCGCAAGGCTGCATCCGGGTCTGACATAAACATAACAGGCACCCAGTCAGGTTACTGATAGCCTCAACAAAGGAATCGGAACTAAATACAGATTCAGTCAGAATAGCTAATATTCCATGTGTGGGTTATGTTTTGGAATGTGAGGAAGATAGGAAAATTATCGGTAACATCCTGCTTGCTGTGCTTTGCAGATTGTGCATGTGGCCCGGAATTTGCCGAAACTATAACACGTGCCGCGAGATCGCGGTGCGAAGTAGTTACTTGCGTGCTTATGGTGTTCTGTACTGTGGTTGCCATGGTGGTCGCTGACGGCCAAAATGGCTAGATGATTGTGGCAATGACGATGTAGTGGATAGATTAGCATGGCTGTACCCTTTAGATGGTGTGGTGGCTAACACCGCCTAGCCTAACCAACGCGAGTATGGTGACACAGCGCATGACTTTCGAGATAGCCGCTGTGCGCCCGCCGTTCCGCGCCCGCAATCTTGGAGGCTACGCCCAGCTACACAACGTTCCAGTAACTGTGTTCATTGTTTATATATTATTTGCTGTGAGCTCTGAAAAACTACCCTATAGACTTGTAAGTCTATAGGTTTGTAACTCTATATGGTAAGTCTATAGGGTGGACCTGAAGTAAATGTTTTCAATTTAAATAATTTCGTTTTCAAAAACTAAATTGCAATATGTTGAAAAAAAGGTTGTGCTTGCATAAACTATTTGGGAGATTCACAAATGGCACTGCCATCGTCATCAATGGCAAGTTCGTGGTGGCGTTGGTGCGTGTATGGGGCACGCGAACTTTTGATGCGTCTCTAATTGCTAAGTATCGCGCCTGTACACTCTCATTTCTCCAAGATATTTGGTTCCGCGATAGTTAAAAACAAATAGTCCCGGTAAGTGCATGTAGGTACCTTAATCCGAAGGTTACTGGCAATTTTAATCCTCACAAGTGGTACTTGGTGTTCTTGAAAGATAACACACACTGGGGCCCCGACCACGCTTAAGTGTTTAAGCTTTCCGGTAAGTAGGCGCCTGTTCTTTTCCCAGTACGAAACCAAATGGGAGGAAGCAGTCATTCTGGTGTTATCCATTGGTCATATTTTCTTAGTTACCAATGACAATACAAGGAATGCAACAAGAAAACGAACATTGATCCATTCCGCAGACCCCATAGCGAATCCTCCAATAGCTGCAGCTCAAATGAAGTGGACAATGAGTCGTTCCAAAAAGTAAGTGTAAATTGCTCACACTGGAGCTGATATGCTCCTTTGCAGCGTATCTATTACCTACAGCCAAGCTTGGCTATCGTTGACATTGCGGCTGATGTGATTTTGGTCTCCACGTGGTGCCATGTCACACATGACGCACCAATGCTCTGATATACTCCCCGCCCATTTAGATATTATATCAGAGCATCGCTTCTCCACTACTGCAAGGGCACCGGAACGTCGTATTTAACGTGGTAGTAAAGTTGCAGTATGCTAAGAGCTATTTTTATTTTATCTTATCGTGGTATGAGCGCAGCTTAGCCGCTTTTTTGTATAATTGACTAGTTTAAAATAATTTTGCTTGTGCAGATACACGCCCTGTTTGTGCTTGCGAACTATCAGTGAAATTTGTGTGTTTTGTTGTCTGCACTTGTAAGAAACACGACGTCAGGCTGCTGTTACGCAGCAGACAAAGCACGTCAGCAACCATTTTAAGAAGAAGCAGCGAGACCTGCTGTTTGCTGATGCTGAAAAAAAATACAGAAACAGCTTCTAAAATAAGTCAATATATATGCTGAGGGCTCAAAACACAAAGCTATTGGAAAGTATAAGCCTAATGAAAAATGCCCATCAAAGCGAAAATTTCCTCACAGGTTTGATTAATATTTTTTATAAGCTGTTGTAACGCACTGCTGCTAGGGCTGTATACATCAGCAAGTTACCATATTCTTATAGCGTGCAATTTTGCTGAAAAGAAGAATGCAATGTAAGCTCCTATGTGGCAGTGATGCATGCATGTTTTCTAATCACTTCTAAATGTGCTTTTCTAACTTTCACAGCATGGTGGATATCAAAGAGAACACCATTTGGTCAAAACTTTTTCAGCCCTGTACTACGGCATCCCCTATATTCGCGCAATGGTTCTGAAATGTGACACTAATGTATCATTATACTTTCATTGCATATCTCAAGAGCACGCTATGTTTATTATATATGTTATTTGACCGAGCACACCAGGATGCTACTGTGAAAATTAAGGGTGCAATATACTTTCTTTCCGCACATTCTACTTTTTCATTGCAGAAAAGAACCTCCTCCTTTGCGAGTGTTTAACCTGCAAGCCTGAAAAACAGAAATGACTTGCACCTTTGCCACCACTGTTTGCTGCCACGGTAGAGCCACCATAGCGACCACGTACAGCCCCGAAGCACCTTAATCAAATGTGAGGGAGGCTGTACTGCTTATCAATTATGTGCCCACTGACAGAAAGGTATTGTAAAACTGTAGTACGCTTTGTTTTAAAGGTATATTAAGTTGATTTATTGATAAAATGTGCATTGACAAACTGATGTGTGCACATCATCTTTGCCTTGTTCTATACGTACATCGGGGCAAAGAAATTACCGTTCTCAACGGGTTTCACAATCATCTCAGGGCTTGAAACGTGAGACCCACTTTGTTCGTGAGGCAGACGTTGCCATTTTCTCTACAGCCGGCCTATTCGGGCGAAGTGTAACTGGCAGAGCATCCAACCGGTCTAAAGGGGAGACGAAACCTCTTTCGGACAAAGAAATATATGTTGTGCTTTCATGTAGGTAAAATTTTCCAATCCGACCAAAACTCATGGAAGTCGGTGGCTCCATTTTCGCACATAATCAGCCGACATTTAAATGCCAACATGTGTTATAATTACTTACTAAAGCTTCAAGCCTAGTCTTTGTCTACTGAATCGGGGTACTTTCATGCAAGAATCCACAAACTAACTTTAAACAATAAACGATAGCCAGACTCGCAGAACTCCTAATTATTTCCTTGCATATTGACCCATATATTTAGAGTTCACATAATTGTCACTTAAAAAGTGCTTATAATTTGCTTTGTTTTCGATCATGCAGATTTCTTCAACAATTTTTTTTTTGAAGCACATCGTTCCAACTAGAGAGGCTGAGCAAAAGAAGAAGTTCCTCAATAAAGCATTGGCAAACAAAATTGACTTGATAAAATCAAAACATTACCGAAAGAATGGCACATCAAATAAAATATTTTGTTTGATTTCTGTGTTCATATTTGTGTCCTGCTTGCTTTGCTGTAGTGGTGCACCTGTCAGCTGGCTAAGCACCGATTCGCTTGTTGGCTTATCAGAGTACAATGCTACCCTTATAGGCTGGTACACCTATACTGGCACACTGATAGGTTGATACACTAATAGACTGATACTCTCATAGACTGATACACCTATAGACGGATACAACTGTCGATAACCTGATAGCTTATCAGTTATTCTATCAAAATTTTTGCTACAGGAGTTTACCGGTTCTTCAAGTTTAAAGGGTGCGGGCTAGTGCGAAGGCGTCGCGCGAGCTTGCGCAAATTTCTTTATTCTTGAAATCTTTTTTTTTCTTTTTTTGGTCGAATCTTATACCTCCTATTTTATTTCTTATGATCCTTTAATGCACTTTTTTTCTTCAGATTTTCATCATACCTTCTACGTCATGAGCTCTTTTTAATCTTCTTCTTTCTCTTTATTATTATTCTACGTTAACCTACCTAACTATTCGTAATTTCGTGCATTTCTCTTTCTTCTTCTGTTTACATGCTCCACAGTCCAATCTTTTAAATTTGCTTACGGTGGCTTATACATTAATGAGCCGACGTCCTTTTTTAACCAACAGTGGTCTAGAATAAAGTGTCCACATGTCATCGTCGTACAGAAGCTCTGTGAAACATTACAAGTTAACCTTCGTGAAGTACGGGTACTAAGAACACCTATTCACACAATTAAAATAGAATTTGACAATATTTTTCATAATAACTGCAAAACTCTTCCCAGTATATATCTAAATGCCATTTTGAAAGACCACCTGGCAAGATTAGACATAAAGATTGTAATAGCAACTGATGCTTCAGTTCGCGAAGAGAAGGCGGGAGTCGGAATTGCATCTTCAGTGTCGGATTGGTCTTTTTTGATTCGTTTACAAGATTTCAAACCTATTTATGAAGCGTAAATACAGACAATTCTCTTACCGTTACTAAAATTACCTCAATCAATAACAGGTGCTATTATTCTTTCAGACTGCTTGTCTGTGTGTAGTTCATTAACTGCGCCTAATATGTCCAATGCTCTAAAAGTATTTTACAACCTTGCGTCAAGGCATTTAAGACTCATTCGCTTGGTGTGGATACCAATTGATTGATTGATATGTGGGGTTTAACGTCCCAAACCCACCATATGATTATGAGAGACGCCGTAGTGGAGGGCTCCGGAAATTTCGACCACCTGGGGTTTTTTAACGTGCACCCAAATCTGAGCACACGGGCCTACAACATTTCCGCCTCCATCGGAAATGCAGCCGCCGCAGCCGGGATTTGAACCCGCGACCTGCGGGTCAGTAGCCGAGTACCTTAGCCACTAGACCACCGCGGCGGGGCGGTGTGGATACCAAGGCATAAAGCTTTAACCCTCAATGAATATGCAGATGCACTCGCAGTTGCCTCACATAATTATCCCACAATTTCTATATTGCCGACGCTAGCATCTATCGCCGTGGCACGCTTTGAAAAATTTGTCATGTCAGATCAGTTTGAAAAATCTCACTTGGCAACATCGGATTTTTCTCATCTTGAGTACCCTTGAAAAAATCGACTGTGCTCCTCTAGAAGGGCGGAGATATTAATTACGAGACTAAAATGCCGAGCCCCCCCCCCCCCCCTTAACTTTTATCTTCACAGGTCTGGTCTGGCACAGTCTCCCCTATGCCTCAAATGCAACGAGGGTGAATCCCTTCACCATTTCCTCTTGATATACAGATTATACACAAAGCCAAGGAAGAGACCATTAGAAGAACCTCTCCGTAGGTTGGCTCTAAATTTATCCATTCCGGTGGTCCTTTCCTTTCGAGCAACTGAAAAAGGATTTATCCACAGGAACGTTTGCGAGGCCGTATGCGATTATCTAAAGGCAACAAAACGGATAGAATGCTAAGCTGAGGCATGAATTTAGTTTATTTCAAACCATGTTAGCTTGTTCGTTCTTTGTATTACGTCTATTTATTTTATTTTTATTATATCGTTCACCAAATGGTTTTTTGTTTAAACATTGTTATCTAAATATTCCTGCTGGTAAAACAACTCCACCTTACAAATGAGGCACCGTCCGTTTCATGGCCGATCCCCCGTGGTGGGTTGCACCAGGACTCTGAGAAACAACCAACCAACCAACATACACAACATCATTCGCCATCAAGGAGGTTCTTAGAACCTATGAACTGGCAGTTCCAGCCGCCGCCAACGGGAGCAAGCGAAGCCGCAGGCGACCATATTGTTAGAGGAAAAACTGGGCGCAACCACCACAGACCACAATGTAATACGCGCGTTAATTAATAAGTGCCTCTTCTTTTTAAAAAAAATATTTCATGCACCCATTGTCAGCTACGCACTTTCAGCTACACACTTTCAGATTTCAGGGATGCTTCGCATGTCGAGCTTGCTGGCGTACTATTGCGGTACAAAAGGGTTGTAGTATATATATAATAAAAAAATTTAAAAATTTAAAGCGAAAGGTGTACAAGAGAGGAAATTATGTAACCTGGGAGTCAACAGTAGTTTTTCTAGAGTTATCAAATGCTAAGCAATTTACAGGCGAAATGAAAACCAAAGCACCGATGTCACGTGCAAGCGACAAACTCCAGAAGACGTGCCCCAAATAAACCGTCCATAAGAACGATTGCAGTGGCGTTAGTTCTGCATAATATTTATCAACTTTCGTTGGCGACGTGTGTTGTCATGGCAAGCACAGCCTTCAGAACATAGAAATGAGGTAGATCGATGTTTGATATAACACCGCTCACTCAATTTGGCAAGTTTGTCTATCGGCGTTTTGGTTTCGGTTTCGTCGCTTGAATACAAATGATTTCAAAGGTGTCTCATATTGTTTTAGATGCAATTGCTTATTTTCGTGACGACATTCAATGTCGGAGGTAAAAACTAACAGTTTTTTTGCAGATGTGCTCGGATAACAGGAAAAAATCGAAGGTGCACTGCCAGGCCATGGTCTGGTTGTCTGCCTCGTTTTGTCAAAGCAGCATCCTTTGAAGCGAATTAAACAGAGGCGTTCACCCTCCGTAGCCCTCCAACTATTTCTTCGAACAGCACGTACCCAGGCAGAACAAGCGCACTGTCTTTCGGAAACGTCTAACATGAATAATCAGGGCATGGAATATTCTCTACGTTTGCGAATTCTCCGATAAACATGCACCGAATTCTATATTCACTCGATAAAAAAATATCCATGCATTCCATCAGTCTTGCCTTGTAAGACAACACCAGGAAACTTGTAATTCAAAGGGCAATCAGAAGTCCTGCTTGTTCCAATGTTTGATAAGTGCAGCCATAGACCACAAGTGCTTCGTCCATCAACTTAAAACTCATAGATAACGTCGTCTCAGCGAGCATTTAAAGCTTCAAAATACCTTCCACACAGCTATACACTAAACGCATGAGCACTTTTCATATTGTTTCTTAATTAACTGCGTACGCGAAAAAACAGGCAATCGTCAGAGAACGAAGCGAGAAATTTCACGTGAAAAGTGATCCCAGGCGTCTTCTTGTAGCTTTTTTACTACAGTACCTTTTCTAGTGCATTATACGTCTATACGTGTTCTTGCGTATGTGAATGAGGCCTGAATCTGTCTTTATCGTCTGCGACTGGACGGTATGATAACTTCGGGCTGGGATAAGCAATAAATCGGATGCGAGAGTAGTGCACATGGCATCGACGCGACGGCAACATTGTCACTTTCAGTGTTCATGAGCATTCGCAGCACTGAAAAGGTAGGGGCAGCAACAGGGAGACGCCATAAAAGATGTGCGATAAAGAGCTTGGTGTGTGTCGTGGTTTTCGCTTGTTTTGGCTGCCTCTCAGCTCGGCCGCTGGTAGGTAGAAACGCCATCAATACTGTGAGAAGTGCGTATAGCACTTGTCATTCAAGCCTCAACACAACGTTCCTGGCATTGTACTGTTCGGAGGAGGAGGAGGAAATAAGTTTATTAAAGACGGCGCAGAAGTCTTTTTCGTGCTCTTCACTTCGCGTACTCTTTTTCCTGGATAGCTTCACACGAAAGAAAAATGTGTGGTAGGCCCGTGTGCTAAGATTTGGGTGCACGTTAAAGAACCCCAGGCAGTCGAAATGTCTGGAGCCCTCAAATATGGCGCTTCTCATAATCCTATTGCGGTTTTGGGACGTTACACCCCACAAATCAATCAAATCAAAAATGTGTGGATTGCTTTGCAGCAAATATGCGAAAAAATTCTTTCTTGGTTTTAGAAATTAAGTAGCCACTCACGATGCTAGGTTTTCTTTGTGCCACTATACATGTATTGCAATATACTGCATGAGTGAGAGTTTGTGAAAGCTGCAGCTATGCTCAGTATTGCTATCTGTGCTGCTCGCAAATTGCTTGAAGCTCGAGCGATATCAATAAGAGAAGTCGTGAATCTATAAAACTGTTTGCTAGCTAAAGCTAGGACGTAATCTTTAAGCGAGCCCTCCTGGCTCGTTAATAGCTTCCATGACGCCTAAAATTGCTTCGTTTTTGCTGCGGTAATTGCTCGGCTGCTTCTTGCAAAAAGGCGAAACAGTGTGCAAGAGAATATTAGTTAGCAGGTGGGAAAGAATACGTAGCCAACATTTTTATTTTATTTTTTTGGTTTGTGCTGTATCAAGTGGTGAAGTAACTACTGCCGTGTCGCGTTGTTCACTGTATGTGTAGTTGTGTACGTTTAATGTGGTTTTATTCTGGTGTGGTTCTTGTTATATTGTTTCCAAAATGTTTATTTTTTGTGTGTATTCTATAATCATGATATGTCAGCTGTACTTTCACGTCTCGCAGTGCAATAAACCTCTCTTTGTGCCTGCGTTTATCAACATTAGGCAAAGTGGACAGGTGCTTACCAAGAATACCACTTGAAAAATAAAGATTTCCCTCCTCCAAATATTCTCACGTTTTAACTAAATTCTGTGCATAGACACACATTGTGATCGTGTGCTTGCCACTTTAGCGATGCTGCTTACACGAAGCTCATCGATGCATGCAAACGACGCGTTAAAAAAATTAAAGTATGACCTCAGAGATGAGCATGCGCGTAGAAGTGGATTCAAATGCTGTATATTAATCCTTGTCACTACAAAATGGTCTTCAATGCGGTCTTTTCTACGGTCTGCCATCGCTGAGGCTGCAAAGTTTGATCACACCCGTTGGGTGGGCTGCGAACCCCAATCAGCCGCAGGGTCCTATGAAAGTGTCCTCTCTTGACCCTTCATATTACTCTATGACACCACAGCTGGAAAAGGGGGTACTAACAGCCGGAGGGAAGGCACCATACTGAGTTGGCAGAAACGTAACGGCGTCCACTTGCAAGCGGGGAAAATACTGCAACGCGTGGTACTACAACGCGTGACGCTTCTCTTCAAGCGCCTCGTCAAGCGCTTTCTGCAGAATGCAGTCCTTCCCGAGTAAGGGCCTCAAGGAAACTGCTTACTTTAAACATGGCGTGTCATTTATGGAGCAGCACAGCGAGCCCTAAGGGTGGCATTTCTATGAAAGAAATCGGAACCGAAACAGAATCAGACACCACATCAGCCTTGCCCTTCCATGAGAAAAGCACGCGCGGGCTTTACCCCTTTATACAATTACTAATACACCATCATAGCAGGCATATGTGCTTTCGTCAATTTTCCATATTTCTTGATAAACACGAGCAAATAGACATGATTTGCACATTCTTATGTATTTCTTGTTGAACACAACGTAACTCCTCCCGCTTCGGTGATCGACACAATAAGATTACATAAAATAATTTAAAGAACAAAAGTGGGGGGGAACAGCATAATAAGAGCAAAATATTAAGAACAGTCATAATAAGAACAATATATGGGAAGTATTCCCAATACACTGCGCCCATCCCTGTAAGGTACTGATTTGAGATATCTCAAAAACATTCAAAGTATTCAAAGCACAAAATTCAAAGTATTCTTCAGGTTCTATTGAAAAAAATAGAACATTGAAAGAAAAGAGGGTACGGTACGGCAGTGTTGAACGAAGATTGTGTAGAAAATGCAGGGCGCTCGTGTCCCTTATGATGGTGTTCAATGAGAATATGTAAAGATACATCAACCACACGTAACTTCTATGGTGGTGTTATTACACCACCGTAGAAGTTATACAATTCTTAAAAGAATTGTATAAGGATGCGGCAGCCCTGCGTGCCTCTCCTAAACAATGGGAGGGAAGGGGTGATATAAGCGTTTCAGCATCCAAAAAAGGAGCCTCAACAATTTGAGACTTCTCTCAATTTAGTTGATTGTGTTACATTAGAGCAGGGTTGCCAGGTTGAACAGAGCAGGGTGCCAGGTTGAACAGAGACAAATTTGTGACCAAGCTGCAGACACAGCTTGGTCACAAATTTTCGACACCTTATACTCGATCACCACGGGCTGTGACGTCCCATGTTATGGATATTTTAGGGGAAATCTAGCCACACTAAACTACTCAAAAAGTTGCCAAACAGACTAATGACCTTCCTATTGCAACCTGTATAATAAAGGAAAGACTGTGGCACAAAGTAGAAAAATTGTGCCACACTGCTTGGCTGCTGATAATTGGTGGAACAATTTATCTGCTTAGCTACAATAAGTAACGAGACTAGCATAGAAAGTTAGTGTGCGATTGTCTTACATTCTTCTTAAAGTCACAAGAGGCTCCTACACGCACAAAATAGAGGAAACAGCTCTCTGAAGCCCGTACTTGTCAAGTGTCATGCGCGCATTATACACTGAAGGAAGGAGTATCACTTTACTTTCCTCTAAGGAGCCTGGGTAACGTACATATGCTACCTACAAGTGACGGTGATAACGATTCGGAATAGTTTCACTTAGACCACAAATACCCAATATGTGCCAGTAATAAGCTCGCATTATATTGTCCGCGTTTTTTTGCAGCAGATACCACCTTTCACTACTACTGCCTGAATATTATACCGAGCCTTTTAGACAAATGCTCGAACGGTCTTCTTTTTGTGGTGGTCTGTTGGAAATATGTGCAAATGTGATTATTTCGAAGATGTAAAAGTCGCAAGAACAACCTACTGGCACATCATAAACTTGTAAACCAAAATTAGGTTGGGTATGCCCTAGTGGATTAGGGCGACCCCCACTAAATGCAAAACAGGTGTAAAATAAAGAGACGATAGCGGAGATAAAAGAGCAAAGTGGACAAGTGGGATATAGAGCAATAAATAAAGAGGTTGGAATGTTGGGTGCTTGAGAGTAAGGCTTAGTGAAATGGTCGTTGCTGTTGTTAGGGTCGGGAAAGGGAGAGAAATAAGGCGAGTCCGAAATGAAATCATTTAAAATTTCATTTTGTGTTAACATTCGAGTCCGGGTGCTCACGATCCCAAGGCGAACGTCGCAACTACTCGGATTTCCAGGCACAATAGCAGAACAGGCATTATTGGAACAAAAGTCAAAGCATAGCCTCTGAATGAATGATAATGAGTGGGGCGAAGTGTCCGTCGATCCTTTCGTACTTTCCTCTGTGCGTCAGTCCATCTGTACTTGCGTCCATTCATGCGTCCGTCTTTGCATGCGTCCGTACCTCCATCCGTCCATGTGTCTTTCTCTCACCTTCTGCTTGTCTGTCTGTCCGTCCATGCGTGCATCCATCTATCCATCCATCTATCCATCCATATAGTGAACACTTCAAGTACCGTCACCTCGCTTCTTTTTATCATATATTCATCATCAACAAGTACCTCCATCCAGCGGACAATCCAAGGGCTAAACGAGAATATGCACTACGTTTTTGCTGTCAGTACTTTGTGATACGTCGCCGTGATACGACGCCGTGATACGACGCCGTGATACGTTTTTCGTAACATGTTGGCATGCGGATATGTACCCGAGGGCGGGCATGTGTCATTGGTATGCGAGGTTGTGCCACAGGTTACGCACGACAAAGGGGGAAGCACAAGTCACGCCATAAGGGGCTTCACCCCCAAAAAATTCATTGCTATGGGCGAGAGAGAAAAAGAGACAGAGAGAATGAAATATGTATACAGAGAGTAGGACAGTGATGGAAGGGAAGAGAAGAACCAAGTGTAAGAGTGAGACCTGCTCAAGTTAGATTTTCACGGTTTAAGTCCCTTTTGAAAACCCCAAGGGGCCGCACCTCTGCTTAAGTGGTCATCCCCTAGTGAAACGTTCCGTATGAAATCTTACGGAAAATATATGGACTCCGTAACATTTCCTTATGCTACATACGGAAGACATATGGAGTTTTATGGAAATATACGGAAGTTGTATGGCATTTACGGAAAGCTTCTTATGGAGTATAAGGAAGGATAAGGAAATGGTATGGCGTATACGGAAAGCTTTTTATGGAGTATACGGAAGGATAAGGAAAATGTATGGCATATATGGAAAGCTTTTTATGGAGTATATGGAAGGATAAGGAAAGATAAGGAAACTTATGGAGCATACGGAGAGTTCATGATTGAAGATATGGAAGGATAAGGAAAGTGTATGGAGTGTACAGAAGCTTGCATAAGGAAAATGCAGAATGTAAGGTCCTACGGAAATATACATATTTTGTAAGGTGCTTACGAAAATGTGCAATAGTGTATGAAAGGCATGTGGATTGTTGCAAAAATGTGGAAACTCTACAGTTGTTGTCACATTTTCAGCATGAAATCCGAGCTCTATAAAGTTATAAATGGATGCACAGTGATATATATAGTACAAAAGAATAACGCAGGCAAGTCTGTGTTGTCAGTCACCGCTGTTCGCCCTTTTCCAGAATGAATACAACTTCTGCAGATGACCAGGTGCTAAAGTCTGTCACACGGAAAATGTGTCATTCACAAGGAATGACAATAACTGTCATTTTACTTGCATGCTGTCACACGAAAACAAATCAAGCAAAAAAGCATAACTTCAAGGGCTCGTTTTTTGGTAGAAACAATAATAATGAGAACTAAATTCAATGTGAATGAACTTGTCAATATTAGTGAAATTGTTCTCATTAACATTGGCAAAGAGAAATGTCATTTTAAAATATCGACCATGAGCTTAGCTCTCCTGAGCACCGACAAAAGAAATGAAAATCTATGAAAACTAATTGCATGTAGCCTAAAAATAATTTTTTATTGATAGTATGTGCTCCTACAATATAAATACAGCTATACACAACTTGCCACAGCTTCCCGACAGAAACGAGGTAGGGGCAGAGGGAGTGGTCAGAAAAATAATTAAGTATGAGAGCACAACTGATATGTACAAACACATATGGTGCTTATCATTGATGCACGGATGGTCGTGTGTAGAGCTGGGTCGTTTTGAGATTTTCAAAAGCATTGTTTCAGACCACCATGCAGATTACGCTTCAATTGTAGTGCTACATAAGACACAACTTATGGGCCAGCTTTAATAAATAAAAGATTATAGGTTAAACAAATGCTTTAAAATATATCATATCATGGCTGCATGGACGCATACAAGCTATTTAAAGCGCATAAAGTGAGGACGCATGAGCTTCTCTTGATGCTTCAGTTCTACATAGATGCTTCAACTGTGCTGCAAAGAAATTTAACCAATGTCTGTGTGTGCAACATTGTCCATTTTAAACTATCTATATGTATATATAAAATTCCTACTGCGACTTAAGCTACGTAGCACTCCATAACTCTTCCTTTTATTAAGGGCAATTTTTCAAACAATCAACATTATTCATTTTCTGTCTCATGACTTCGTGCCCGCCATTCTTGGTTTGGCTCGATCACAATTGTGCAGCCCTTATTTTGGAGGAATCAAAAAACATCAACCAAAATTTTGGAACTGCTTCTCGGTGATATTGCCTTTCCTCAACTGCCACAGCTTGAGATGAGTCATAGAGCAAGTATCGCGCATACCTAGGGCCTACCCTTGAAGAAACTGGTCCGGCTGTGAAATGCTCAGTTTTTTCTCAAATAAATTTTTTGGTTTGAGTTTTCTCACTTCTCGAGTCCCTTCACAATCAAGCAGACCCAATGTTCCCCTTAGTCCTTAATTTTGTTATATTATGAAATAAATAAAAAAATTGACAATGAAAATAAAATTACTAATAACTGTTGCACAAAAAACACAGTCCCACATACGTACTTGAACGCAATATTGCTTTTATTTTGTTTTAGAACCTAAGGCATTAGAAAAGATAGCAGTACAATAAAAACGTTGAAAAAAAAACAAAAAAAAAGTTTGACTTGGCGGGACTCGAACCTGCGCCGCTCAGTTGTACTCGCGTACGTGAACTGAGCGCGTTAGCTTGCTAAGCTATTCGCGCTTTTTTTTTCTTTCTTTATTGCCTGTTTACATACAACATTCACAAACATATATACATCAAACAAAGTAGAAACATGAAACAAAAAAAAGAGGTAAAAAACATCATATTTAACAGGCTTTTTAAAATTCCTTCATCTGTAGAAGGCTTTCTACTTGATGAAGCCATTCGGGCACCTCTTGTTGAACCTTTTGTGCTTCCACGAACGAACAGACAGATTGAAAGAAATATTGCCTGACCGGACGTGCATTAATATCAGCATGGCGCACCGCCATTCTAGATTGCCATATACCGTGCAGGCCCAGTAACATAGCTAGGTCGAAAGGTATTCCTTCTTCATTTGATACTGGTAGAAATCTGATGCCATAGGCATCGAGAGGCAGATCCTTTTTCAAAGTCCTTTGGAGAACATCCCAGAAAAAGACTGCATCCCAGCAGTCCAGGAAAACATGTTCAATTGTTTCCGGCTTTTTGCAGAGAAGGCAATCAACACCCCAAGGAACGAATAAGCCTTTTTCTTGCATCCATGTTTTCACGGGCAAGGTACCAGTGTGCAACTTAAAGAAAAAGGATTTCGCTTCAGGTGTTACCTCCATTTTTTTAACACGGCTTAAGACATTTTGGCCTGGGCCTACACGGTATAATGCTCTATATAGGGGAACAGGAAGAACTGTTTCTACTAAATCTTTGTATAACTTTTTACGCGAAACCGTACTGAGGTATTCCAATGAAAAACGCGTTTTTAGAAAGAGACATGAATCAGCAACTTCTTTTAAGAAACCTCTAATACTTGCCTTCATGTGAACAGATGCTACCACAAATTCTGGCAACCGTCTTCCAAGCCTAAGCTGTATAACAGTACGTATGAATGGGTCTCGATTATTTCGGAAAAACATAAACCGATTAACTAACTGACGAAGGTACAAATGACACAGACCAAGTCCTCCAGAGCGAACCCGTCTGAATAAGTTAGTTCTACTTGTTCGCTCCCAAGAAGAACCCCACAAGAAAACAGCAAATATTCGATGAAGCTTCTGTAGATTCACACGTGAACAATGCATTACCTGAAGGACATACCAGAGCTTACTGACTAAAAATACGTTACAAAATGTCGCTCTGGCGAAAATTGATAGCTGGAAACCATTGAGTTGTCCAGCTTTTTCTCGTAGCTCCGCGGCCTGACGCCGCCAGTACGGTTCACTGTCACAATAATATTCTAATGGCACACCTAAATATCGTACCGGAGTAGTAGTCCATGAAATACCAGCCACAAATTGTGGAGTCACAGGCCATTCGCCGTGCCAGTAACCCAGGCACTTGCTCCAGTTTACCAAACTACCACTTGCATTACAATAAAGGTTCACAATTTTTATAGTTTCAGCGATACTATCATAATCTTTACAAAACACAGCTATATCATCTGCGTATGCCAGTACCCGTACTTCAACTTCTTGTAGTTTGTACCCCACTATGTTATTGCTTTTCATGACTTTTTGGCAAAATGACTCTACAAAAATTGAAAATAGGAGGGAAGACAAAGGACAGCCTTGTCGTACAGAACGTCTGACATTAATTCGTTTCCCAAGAACTTTGTTGATGATTAGCCGAGTTTTACATCCAGTATATGCCATTCGAACTGTATCTCGAATTACTTTGCCAACATTGACATAGTCTAACAAAAGAAAAAGAATTTCGTGCGGTACTCGATCAAATGCTTTTTCTAAATCTATCTGGATCATCGCGATGTGATCATTTGTGGCATCGCAGCACTCCAATACACTTCGTGCCTTGTGAATGTTTGTGAATATAGTGCGCCTTTTGATCCCACATGTCTGGTGGTCGCCTACAATGTTATTAATCACTGTCTGCAGTCTCCTAGCTAGCACTTTCATCAAAATCTTGTAGTCGATATTTGAGAGACTAATGGGCCTGTACGATTTCACTTCACGTAATTTAACTGCGTCCTCAGTTTTTGGAATTAGAATAGTATGAGATAGCAGAAAAGAAGGTGGCAAAGTCTTCATGTCTAAGGCTTCGTTAAAAACCGCTGCCAGGATCGGTGCTAGTTCGTGTTTGAATTCCTTATAAAATGCGGCTGTTAAGCCATCAGGTCCTGGGGACTTTCCCAAATGGAGGGCAATGATTGCTTTTGTCACTTCCGGTTCAGAAATAGGACATTCTAGGCTGTCTTTCCTGCAGTCCTCAACCTTTGGCATTAATTTTAAGAATTCATTCTTGAATTCATCTACATTTACTTTACATTTATCAAATAAAGTGGTGTAGTACTCGTTGAAAGCATCCTCTATATATCTTTGTTCACTTGTAACGTTACCCATGTATTCAATCTGATGTATAACATTCCGCTGAGCGTTTCGTTTTTCGAGACCAAGCATTCTTTTGGTCGGTTTCTCTCCTACGGTCATTTTCTCTGCCCTTGCCCTTATTTGTGCGCCACGATACTTCTCCTCATCAATTTGTTCCAATTTGGACTTTACTGACCTTATATCATTTGTGAATAAGCCTGGCGTTTTGCTGTCCTCTGCTAGCAGTTCTTTGAGATTTAAACGTAGGGTTCTTTCTTCTTCACTCTTTCCGTGTTTTATTACACATGAGCGTTCTATAGCTATCAACTTTATATTCTGTTTAAATTGTTCCCACTTCACTCCGTATTTTTGGTCTCCACTATCTATGTTTACCAACGCCTCTCGAACAGTGTCCATAAATTTTTCATCTTCCAAGAGATTAGAATTCAGCTTCCACGTGTCCCAGTTAAATACTGGTCTACGTCTATTCCTTTTACCTATTACAAATGATACTAAGCAATGATCACTAAATGAAATAGGGAGGACATTGTACTCACCGATAATCAGAATTTAATCCAGTGACACGTAGGCCCTATTTAGGCGCGCATGACTGGAGCCTTGGAAATGCGTATACAGTGTTGGTCCTTTACCAATACACTCTGCAACATCCTCAAGATCTAAGTCAGAAATTAGATTCGTTAACGCGACTGTGCTTGAGTCGTTAAAATCGGATGTACCTGTTTTATCATCGGCACTGATCACACAATTAAAATCTCCCATAAGGATGGCCTCGCCACGGTGGTCTAGTGGCTAAGGTACTCGGCTGCTGATCCGCAGGTCACGGGATCAAATCCCGGCTGCGGCGGCTGCATTTCCGATGGAGGCAAAATGTTGTAGGCCCGTGTACTCAGATTCGGGTGCACATTAAAGAACCCGCGGTAGTCGAAATTTCCGGAGCCCTCCACTATGGCGTCTCTCATAATGATATAGTGGTTTTGGGACGGTAAACCCCACAAATCAATCAATCAATCAATCCCATAAGGATGACTATGCGTGGAGAGCGTGGACCGTGAGTCATCCATAAGGATGACTCACGGTGGCGTCCACGCTCTCCACTTTGGTTTCCTGAACTGCAATAATGTCCAGGTCTTGGTCCATGGCTAGTCTGTATAACTGAGTCTGTTTCTTCCTGGAAGCCAGTCCTCGTACATTGAGCGTCGCTGCTTTGACGAACCCGCTCAGCGTCGTGATCGGTGAGCGGGTCCGAGCTGAGAGCCCGGCACGTTCACTTATTGGGCTCTCGTCGTCCAGGGCGGATCCATGTTGTTCACCTTTAGTTTGAGCGGCCATCGTCGCGTTTGAGCGACGACGACCGTTGGCGGGCAGCGTTTCGTTTCTTGCCTCCACTGACCACCTTCCACTGCACTTCCGACTTTACTTGCGTTTCGTCTACTTGAGCACCGTCGTCTGAATCGCGACGGCGTTTTGCAGACGCCGATTCTAATTCCATGTTTAAGGTATCCAGATCACTAGGCAAATCCTCATTTTCGTGTGTTTTGTTCGCCAAAGAGTGCCGTGAAGCCGAGTTTAGAGGAGTCGAAGCTGCGTTGGCCTGGGACGCCGGCGTTTCAGGGCGCGTTGCTTGCAGCTGCGACGCGGCGTGCATCGCAGGCGCAGGACGCGTCTCTTCGCTAGTCGTTGGGGCCGCTTGACTTCCCATCTTCCGTTCGGCGTTCGTGTCCGGGGCTGAAGAAACTTGCTTGCTTTTCCCCAGCACCGGCGTGTCATCCGATGTCGTCTGCGTCTGTGGTGTCGCAGGCAAAGACGCTTGTTCAGATTCCTCCTCATCCATGAGAAGTTCACTCTGTTGAGTCTCTGGTCGTCGCCCTGCAGCTCGTGCGTATGAACGGTTGCACTCATCCTGCTCATGACCGAAAGAGTGGCATTCGCTGCACCTTGGGACCTTACAATCGCGTCGCATATGCCCCGTGCTTCGGCACCGCAAGCACAAAGGCGGTCTTCCCGGCACCACGACCAGTGCCGTACTGCTGCCAATACGCATCTGATGGGGCAGTTGATCCACAGAAACGCCATCTCGTAGTTGAATGCGTACTACACGAGTGGTCGATTCAACTCCTTCAAAATCCTCGACTCTCCATCGGTCATCGGTCACCTCCTTGACGTCGCCGTATTCATAGAAGGCACGTCGAATAGCGTCTTTTGTAACATCGAACGCTAGCCAGTGCAATTTCATTTTAACTTCTTGCCGCGTCGGGTCAATGACGAGACATACCCGGTCTTTAACTTTGATAACGCCTGCGTCTGTCAGCGCTTTCTTTGCTTCCACGGTCTTCATGTTCAATAGCCACACGTGCGACATCTGATATGCTCCGATGCCACTTACTTGCTGTATGACGCCTAAATCTTTGAGAGGTTTCCTGAAGTCGTCGATGCGATACGGTCGGCCGCTGACGTCGCAGTGTAGAGCTACTGCTCGTCGCATCGCTTCACCTGATGGCAACGAAGGCAGAATAATCCTGTAGTCCTTTGGAACGAGGGGAGACGCTGTACCGCGGCCGGCGTCGGCCGCTGTCGCTGCTCGGGATGAGCTTTCCATCCTGCGTCTGCACCAACCGGCGTCCAGAAGCAGAATTCGCGCTGGGTGCGTGCACATAGTTTAAGTTATGTATATAAATTTGTTTTTTACACAATATGTGTTGGTATATTTATGTATGATATGCGATCGTATCTATTGTTGTGTGCATATGTTTTGAGATTGTATATACGTCACATGCTTTTCGCATGTCTTTCAACTATAGATTGCTGCCCCGCCGCGGATGAAAACAAGTATTTTTACACCCACACACAAGCTTGAGCAGTTGAAGGTTGTTTCCCGGGGCTCTCTTGCGATTGAGTCGGCCACCACAGGGAATTAGAGTGATACGCCATTAATCCCTGCATCTAGCTGTATTCCACTTAGTAGCTCTATCGCTTGATGACAAATCGAGCGCGGGGCGCGACGCTATTGCGCACGACCATGCCTCGCGTAGTGGCGACATCAGCTGATTGCGCCGGCCGGCTTGCTTCGATTTGCTTCAGAGCAAAGAAATGTCATACCTTGAAAGATTGCGTACTGCACTATGTCAAAATGTTACTGCTTTGTGGCCATTCTATGATTCATTGAGAATTGATAACTCTGATATCACTACTGCAGAGCTTTGCGTCGGCGACACGCACCGAACGTGAAACCGCACTACGTCTGTCGTAGAAGCAGTAGGAAGCTGTCGTCTGCTAGAACAAAAACAGAACAAAGACCTGGAAAATACTCATAAGTTGTAACTTGTTTTTTGAATAACCGTTTATCACTTTTAAAGTTATTTTGCCAGATAACATACATTTTGTTTTCAGTTTAAAGCAGCGACAGATGTTTTTTTTTTATTTTTCTCACACAGATATCCAAGTCAAATCCATTCACAGCTAAAGCCACATGTTGTTTGTCTTCTTTGTTTTCGTGGGCATGCCGTTTCGGTGCGTCTATGTGTTCGCGCTGCTACACACGAGAGCACGAAATGTTAAATTTACGCAAGGAAGCGCCGTTCCTCGTTCGTGTGATGTGCTAAGATTGCGCCCTATTCCCGCGGTTGTTCGAGTGCGGATCAAGTGCGAGTCGTCCAAGGAATCGGCGGGTTGGGCGGGCGCTCGAAGGACTCCGAGGTGACGGCTGACGCCTGTGGTCGCTTCGCTCAGGACAGTGTGAAAGAAACTAAAGGTAAGGGGGACACTTTTTTATGTAGACCAAGTATGCCACTCAGTGCAAGTGTGTGTTGCTGCACTCGAACGAGGTGTCGTGAAACGGCAACCTTACGTGCCTTTGCGAGTGCGGTTGCCGATTCGCTTTGACAATGCTAACGCCAGCAGAGCCATGGCGCATCGGCGCGGCCTTACTGGAGCTAATTGGAGACAACTGCGGCAACATGCATGCGTATCGTGATCGATTTTTTTCATATGTGCAATGTAGTGAGGAAGACGCACATGGCGCTTGCTACGTTGTTGATTAAACGAAGCCTGCAGTGCCATTTGATGCAAAGCAGCATTTTGTTTACGTTCGCGGGCGATACAATTTGTAACTTGGCTCGATTCACCTAGCCAACCGCCTAAGTGGGTTGATTAGCATACGTTCACGGTAGAGCGTTATTATGCCCCTAAACAGTGGCGTGTGCTTGTTAAAAGATATAATGTGTGTGCCTAGTGTAGAGAGAGAGAGGTGTTCGTGCAATCTGCATGTGTACCTGCAAGACGCCTTTGCTTGTAACTAATAATGTACCGGCCAGCACCTACATTGTACGCCTGACTTTGAAGAAAACTTGCATGCACAATGTGAGATTTTGTAATCTGCCAGAGTTGCTTTTTATGAAATAATACACTGCCAGCATATTCAAAATATGTTTCGCTGCTGTGTGGCAGGAGTGCGGTTATCACGCTGTTGTGTAGTTGCTGATGCAAGCACTTATAGTTTTGATGCGTTAATATTTCTCATCTAACTCATCAGGTGTTTGGCTGTTTCAGCACAAACAAGGCAAAGAGAGAAGGATGACGGGTAATGACAGGACCAGTGCCGACTTTTGTTTGCAGGAGAATACCCATGTTGGTGCATTTATTGTGACAGCCTTTCTGTGTTGCTTTTTTGACCAATTTATGCAACAACACAGTTGTCAGCAATATGAGAGAGAACACTGAAATTTGCTTTTAAAGATCATGGAGACTAAATGCCTAGTAACTCACAGCACAAAGTAACAACAAAAGACATCAGTATGATCAATGTGGATGAGTACAGTCTTGCATCTAAAAAATATATTGTGCAAAATGTTGCCTAAGTAAGAAACCTCTCTATGTTTGCAAATAGTGTGACGTCACTTCGAGTACCGTGCCAGCCATACCCCCCTTCTGTGCAAGGGCTGGTTGGCAAGGAAGTTGTTTGTGACGTTCCTGATAGACCACTGAGATGTATGCGATTCTAAACTTGTAGCCTAATATACACGTAATCTTTTGTGCAGTTACATCGCTGCATCTGACACCTACAACTTATTTGCATATTTACATTGCTCCCTTAGGACCTAACAAACAAACTTGTTGTTTGCATTGTCACTTCATTAATATCGAGCGGTAAAGGTACTGAGTATATGTGAAACAAGAATCTCTGCTTATTACATGAAGACGTATGAGGCCTTCGATAAAACGAGTTATACCTTTATTGAGCTTGCGTACTCGTCGGGGCGATTCATACATGCAGCTTCAGCAAATGGTATCTTCCAGCCCGCTGACCTTGCAATTTTTTTCTGCACACAGCGCAAACACCGAGATGTACCCACTCGCAGATGGTCGCGTCAAGTGCATATTTACCTTGACTAAAATGTCGAATCAAGTTTTTTCATCGACCGGTCCCTGCCATGAGTGCTAACTTCTTCGCAAACAAGACACATTGTTATTGACACTGCACACACCACACACAGTATTCTCAGTTGAACCGATATTCTCAATACCTTTCAATGCACACTACATGCCGCAATCAACAGTGCACATTTTTGAAGACTATGCCGCTGTTGCTCGCACAGGCCACCACGTGTGTTCACTTCAAGATAAACAGACAGCGTGGCAAATATTTTACCACACAGCTGGATGTTTGCTGACACATACTACAGCTAATGTCGACATTGTAACGTGAAGTGTAAGCTTTCAAAAATTAAAACTTGCCCCAAACACCGCACGGCTGTACCGGGCTCAGCCACCAGCGGGAGTGTTTTTCCAGCCACACCTTTTACATGTGCCAGTGACATCATGCTGTGACGTACCTCGGTAGGGGCCTATCGCTGCATACTTTATATGAATGAGGGTCCTGTTAGTGAAAGCAGGCATTGTTGATTTCGTAACTTGTTCATGCCCAACTGGACCTTCATTTGCACAAGTTGTCTGACTGATATTCAGGCGAACTGTTGTGTGATAATGTATACAGTTGGCAGTCTGTGCTTGCCCCATACTGTTGTTACTGGTGTTTCTTGTTGTTACTTTGCACTGCTCATTACTGCTCACCTACAGAAACTAGCCTATCTTGCCGCTGTTTTGGACAAGATGCAGCTGGCAAGTGCGATAGTGTTCATAACTCTAAATTCTCGAGCAAAAATTATCGTTTCATATTCAGTTAGTTGCATTCATATAAGTACATTATAAGAAATCATTGATTAAACATGAATCCGTGTTCCTTTACATAATGCTCATAACTTTTATATCAAATTGAATGGTGTTTATAAAAAACATGGGTTTTAGCTAAACTATATGCTCTTTTCTCGAACAGCTGACAAAACCCTATTGCATGCTTACTTGCCATGAATCGGACTGTGTTCGAAATACATTGCAATTCTTCACCGGACTGCCAGTCCACTTCACATCGGGGGAACATTTATTAACCATGGATTGATTAATTGAGAACAGAAAGAAACAAGCGGCAGGCCGGGATACTCGATATTGGCATCCGTTTTGCTACCTAGCGCATTATTATGCAAACTTCCTATAGAGTGGTTATGTGTCTTGCATGTGTGTCTGTAAACCAAGAACTTTGGGTAGAACTATATTTATCTTACAAATGGTTGCAGGACTGTGGAGGCTGTAGGGCTGCTTAGGAATGATGGAATCCCTGGACATGTGTTCAACCTTGCTGCATCAGCTCCTTGGTGTTTTCACGGCATCTTTACAGATGTGTTGGGTGAGTAAAGCAAGCAGGTTTCAACACAAGGAAAAGTATAATATGGCAGCACCTCTTGTGCGTGCCTTACATCCCAAGTATATCAAATATTTATCTTGCACCTTGTGGCCTTTAATTTTTAAAGAGACACTTCTTTTTGCTTTATGTTTGAGTCTTGATGCTTCAACAGCAATGTATTTGTGTTTGACAGCAAGTGTTCTTGAACAAATAACTGATCTCAATAATGACAAAACACCCTTCATACTTGGTCTTTAGCATAAGCTAGCACATATCTGTAGCAGATTCAATTATTCATTTTTTGCTGGGATGATAATGGGCAAGTAGCAAAGGCAAGTTCAGATTGGAGTGGTCAGTGACGTCTGTTTAGGCTCTGCCATATTGCTTTGCAACCAGAGTTTAAATGGGGTCATGTGGCCACATATACAATGAAGCCACATGACATGCATTCTAAATGAGATTACCATATCACATTTCACTGCATCTTAGTATGTGCCAAACAAATGCAGATATCATTAGCTTGCCACTATAAAGGGATCCTAAACCAACACAAGGTTGAAATTTAGTCGTGGTGTTGCAGCTGTGTATGACTCTACAATGGATACATAGCCGTGATAATTTGTCTATATGTTGTCGCAATAGTAATGTTACACACATTGTACGATACAAAAGAGGTCCTCGCTTATTTCGCTTTTTTTCGCTATGCTTCTTTCTTGTCTCTTCTTGCCATGTGCTCCTCCTCACTGTACAAGGAGCAAGAGCAGTGGGCATACAAACGCGTATTTAAAAAAAAATGTTGTAAGGTGAGCACTGAGAAGCTGAACACTTCCAAAAGGCTCAAAGAGGTAAAGGTATTGTTTCTAGCTACTTTTTGGGCACCCATAGCTAGTTGTGCTGCTGCAGTTAAAAAATAAGTTAAATGTTAAAAATTAATTGGAGATGGTTTGGCACCCATAATTGCAGTTACATACAGAACTAGGTTTCAATGCGTAAGCAAAATCTGTTTACTCTAAATCAATCCTAATGATATCTGAAATTCAGGAAATATTCACAGGAAAGCTCAGGAAAAGGCTAAGTGGTTGCCCCTTGAATGTGAAGGAGATACCCTTCTTCTAAAAGGTCAATAGACAGTCTAGTAGTCTCGATATTACATGCACTATAAAATATTCTGGTGTGGTGCTTTTCATGCATGTTATAATGAGAGGGGTTTTTAATAGAACTGTTGTCACTTTGCCCTGCATTGCTGAAATTGTTCACATAGTTATAATACATGAATCACTTTATGCCTTTTGATTTTATGCAAATGGTTTGCTTACCCAGTCGGTTTAACTTGATTTAGATAAAATCATAAATGCTCTAAAATTTTTTTTCTATACAGCAGGTTTATTTTTAAAATACGCGACCATTGATGTGAACGCAGTTGGTGGCGTGCTTGATTAATCCTTCACTATCACCACTCTAACTACACCTGCTACAATGCATAGTGTGACAAAAGTAATGGTACTTAACTTTACTGGCAGCATACACTTTTATGTCTCAAAATAGGTTAAAAAGCCTGGTAAAAATGTGTGTACGTTTTTTTTTCGCTCCAGCTAAATATTCTGGTCTACTCAAAGTAGCTTCCACTCTTTTAAGTTCCTCAAACTTTTAGGTGTTCAAAAGAAGTATCAATGCCATATACTTTCTTTGTCAGCCTACTCACCACTCTAATAATGAGAATTACCCGACAACATTACACAGTAAAATAAAGGGATGTTATAAAAAGTAATATCAATTCAGTTGTCAAAAAACGTTGCCAAGTTACGTTTTTGTTCACTTTTCTTTTCACAATTTTGTTAAAGTTACTTTTGATAACATCCCCTATAGTTTGTTTGGCATCATTTTCTGCTAGTTCTCATTATAATGTGTTCAACAAAGACAACAAACCCTTAAATTTATAGTTCTTTCCTTTACTCATGAGTCTGAAACAGTGAATCTCAGTAATCTTAGCGGTGTGTGACTTGTTTTGTTTTTTTTTGATCAGTTGTGCATGTGTTCACGTACATGCATTTAGGTGGGAGGGCGAACTAATGCCTCCTCCTGTGACTAGCAGATTTTCTGAGAACGAACAGATGCATAATGCTGCCAAAGAAGTATAGGGATATTGGAAGTAATCGTAACGTAATTGCAATCTTAATGTAATTGCCAGTAGGCAAAAAAAAGGTGTCCCACACTCGCCATAATGGTAACAGGCAGCGCTGACTGACTCTTCCATGTATAAATGCACATATATACCGTACAAAATGGAAGAGGGATAGCCGCCATGGTAGCTCAGTTGATAGAGCATCGGACATGTTATTCGAAGTTCGCAGGCTCGGTCCCTGTACAGGGCAGGTTATCTTTTTTTTTTTTTCTGCCCCGCCACGGTGGTCTAGTGGCTAAGGTACTCGGCTGCTGACCCGCAGGTCGCGGATTCGAATCCTGGCTGTGGCGGCTGCATTTCCGATGGAGGCGGAAATGTTGTAGGCCCGTGTACTCGGATTTGGGTGCACGTTAAAGAACCCCAGGTGGTCAAAATTTCCGGAGCCCTCCACTACGGCGTCTCTCATAATCATATGGTGGTTTTGGGACGTTAAACCCCACAAATCAATCAATATCTTTTTTTTCCTTCTACTTTTCTTTCTTCACAATTACAACACTTCTATTCTTCTTGAAGATTTTCTGGTGTAAAAAAGGTACCTTATAATCTGAAGAGGCAAACAGAATGTGCCAGTGTACGAGTAAGCTCTTGTAGTGGTTACAAGTAAGATATGTTTTGAAGAATAAATCATTCTGCCACTTGCCTAAAGAATGGCTACAGGACATGGCGCTGGATGCACTTTGTTATTTTTGAATCAAGCTATCTTGTATTCTATTTTTATAAATTACATGGGATACACATGACGGTATCACACACTTTAACGCCACAAAGATTATGCAGCGAACAATGTTATAAATGCGAAATTGCATAAGGATAAGGTGAAAACTGCACCCTCAACGAGAATGTACAGAAAGCACAGGGTGCAGGCGTTTCCTTGTGCCCGTGCTTTTCAAGTGCGAGCTGTTTTTTTCACCTTGTTCTGACCAACTAACTAGATTGAGATGTGTTGTTATAGTGCAAGAGGATGCTCCACGGGAAACTAGGTTTGTCTCAAAGTCTGTGTGTGTCTTTCAACCTATATGGTGCCCGGTTCAAGAGTTCATGCAGACCAGATCGTGTAAAACAGGATTGTGTAAAATGGACCGTGTAAATAAAACAAAATGGACCATGTAAATAAACAGGATCGTGTAAAATGTCGTTTTCGTGTGCAACTGTAGTTGTGGTTGTGCTGAATGACCTTTCTTTATATACACTTCATAACAAACTTGCTTCTTTAGAGTCGAGTGCATCTTCGGATCAATTGTAAATGTTTGCATATGTGAGGCCTTAAGTTTTATAAGAAATTTCTCAGTGTGCCACGAGGAAATGTGTGTTCAGCGAAAATTTGTATATCATTATATACAACTCTTAAAGCCTCGTCTACAACTTTATGCAGGTTGACCTTGAGCAGAAAACGAGGAGCGGCAGCAGCCCCCAGAAAAGAGCAAGCACCCTCCAAGCTCCCGAAGCTCTCTTCGACAGGAACAGCAAGGTCACTGTGTGGCATTGAAAACCATTGCAAGGAGTGCCTTATCAGTACACTGTGCTGCTCTTTCATCGCAGAAGACGAAGTTGACCACTCCAGAGGAACTTCACGCTGTGTATTGTGAGTGCTTCAGTGGTTTTGTTTTTGTCCAGCCAGCAGTTAAGAAATCATGTGTCAGATTCAGCCAGAATGGCTAGAGGGAGTCGGGCAGGCATGTTTGGACATTTGTCTAGCCAAGTAGTGCCAATTTTCGCACTGGTCCTGTTGGAGTTACTGCCACAATCACAGAAGCTACGTCACCTCTCTAAATGTACAGATGTGTCGGGGAAGATTAGCTGCATTAGGTTTTTCTATAACTGATAGCTGCCAGCATTCTTCATTATACAGGAGTTTTGTTCCTCACTTATGGGTCTAAAGCCCTCTACAGAAAAAATGCAACACGTCTACTTCCAGAAGACTCCAAGGCCCTACTTGTAGGTTTTTTCGGCTTGTATCATAAGCACCTCGTTTGGGGTACATGAACATTTTATAAACATGTACAGCGAAAATTTTGGGTGGCTGGTCGCTTTGTCGTTATCTTGTTCCTCGCAGTATTCTTAAGCATGTTGTGCATTACGTTGTCAATCTGGTTCATGTGCATAGAAGACATTACGAAGTTTCAGGCTACAGTATAAAAAGCCTGGAAGCAAGCTATCAATAATTTTTTAACAGAGTTGCTTTATCTGATACATGATACATTACTAAACTTTCGTGCGTATTCATCAATGTAAGCTCGTCTTAGTGTTATCCAAAATGAAGATGTGAGTCGACAGATGGAAACATCTAGTGGGGTAATCAGGGTGAACAGTAGAAGTGCTTCAGACAGGCTGGACGATGTTGCGATAGGAGGACCTATTTTTTAGAAGTCACCTTGTCATCCTTGGCGTGTTAGTTTAAATGGGGTCAGTAATGACATCATCTTTTGGTATAGGCGTGTGTGCCTGTTGGAAATGTTTGTCTTAAAAAAGAAAAAAAAAACCTATAACGCAGAAGAGTGCAGCCCTTGCTTCTTTTCAAGTTAGGTTGTGCTGATACAAAGTGCGCTCCTGTCGGAGGTTGGGGGTAAGGGAAGCAAAAAAAAGATAAATGATAGAAAAGAAGAAAACAGAAGAAAGAAAAGGGGAATGCAAAGTAAAAGTAGTGCTACACTGCTCCTACTTTGCATCCCCCCTTTTCTTCTTTTTTTTCCCTTGTTTTCTTTTTTCACCTTTTTTGTTACATTCGCATTGTCCCATCTAGTGCATGAATCAATGACACATGGCTTTGCTATAGCAAAGATGCCTATGTGGTGTTGGATTGAACAGTGCATTGTACTTCATTTAGTTAATTACAGACTGATCAGTCTTGCAATAAGTGCTTCCTGCCTATCACCACACATGTTCAATTGAAAAGTTTGTGCTTGGCTCTTAATATGCTGGTATATAGCTTGTGTCTTGGGCTACTCAAAATGAATGTTATTTTGCTGCTGTTTATGGTAATGAATTTATCCAACATGAAAATATCTTGCCTTGTGAACTTTGTTGGACCTGCCTTTTTTTTTCTTTCCTATGCAGGCATTGTATGTGAGGGAGGCAGTAACAGAGAGGTGATAGCTTGAGCTTCGGAAGAATAAATGCTGGCAGTGAGGCAATTACGCATCAAACATCCCAGCCATTTTGCCAACCGTCCTAAATGTGTTTTGAAAAAAAAAAATATTGTGCTCGTTTACTGTATTTTTCTGAAAACAGCAAAATGCTAAAGTATAACGCAGAGAACAAAATATTAGGCCACGTTGGTGCCTTCTGGACTTCCCAGGATGTCGTCTGGGTGTTGTTTGTAAAAAGTAAAATGTTTCAAAAATACTGCCTCTTCTACACCAAATTCGGTCTTGGTATTAAGTAAAGGTGATTGTGTGTAGTGCATGAAGCTCAGTAATATTAGTGCCATTTGTTCGCCACATCAAAAGTAAGGAAGCAGTTCTCTTTATATGGCAAGTTATATGATTACACTTTGTCTTAAAGTAGAAATGAATTTTTGAAGTTTTCTTATGATGGCTGTTTTCTGCATTTGATGTACGACAGCTTCCGTTCCGAAGTTCCCCATGGCCCTCAATAGGAGACTTCAAAAATCATTTTCCTCATTTAAACAAAAATTGTAATAACACTTGCCATGTAACAAGAACTGTTTATTTGCTTTCAACTTACATATAAAAGTAATTTTCAATTAGACAAACACACAGCTCAAATTGCATCTCAATGTGGACAAAAACGATTATATAGTGATATTTGTAATCTGGACCTAACATTATTTTTTTTTTGTAAAATATAACTTCTGTGCAGTGAGTATTTGTGGCTCAAATATTCATACAAAATGCAGTATTGCCATACAAGAAATGCAAATGATAAACAGTTTGGCTGAATTCTTCAAAGCTTATGTAGCAGAAAAATTGCACTAATGTTACTTGACTTCAAATACTTTAAGAAGCATCTTTACTTAATATGTAGATCAAATTTGATATGGCAAGAAAAAGCGCTACTTTGAAATTTTTCTCACAAATAACACCCGCACGACATTCTGCGAAATTCTGAAGGTACCCACGTGGCCACTACTCTTTTCTCTTCAAAACATTTCTGCAAATAACTATTTTCAGAAGAGTAAATTACCATCACTTTTTAAACTATACATCTGTGATGGTCGCCAGGCAGTATGGTTTGTATGTTTGGTGTAGAATAGCCCAGTGCAAAAAACAACAAATGGCTGAGCATCCTTTGACGCTCGGGCAATTTCGAAAGCATTTGTTTGTTAGCAGCAAGTCAGTTAAACCCTTGTCTTTATGCTTAGGCCCAGAAACAAAACACAAGTAACTAAAGTAGTCCTAAGAGTCATGTAGTCTCACTGTTCCAAGGCTTGTGGAGCCTATTTTAGTGCAAGCTTCACCATTTTTTTAAAATTCAGATTCAACCAACAGGTTTTGGAGGCACAGTGCATTTTCAGCTAACTTGTTTCACACCAGTCACTTAGATAAAAAGTGGAAAGTAGAGGTAAAAATACCATTTTAAAGGCATTGTAGGTAAAAACAAAAAGGACTGCTTTCTTTTTTTGTGTGGTGCTTTGCCTGAACGCTGTGCTTTTTGTGGTATAGTTCATTGTCTAGTGAACATAGGCCTTAAAAACTAACATTAGCCATGTTGAGGTCAATTTCTTGGTTATAGTCATAGTAGCCATATAAATAATTATGACTTCAAACTTGATTGTTCTTTTGAAGATTTTTTCCTTGCATTATGATATTTGAGAGTCTTAGTCAATTTAGTTATAAGAAAACGTGATGTCATAATAGGGTCACTTTTCGTAGAGTCGTTCAGTTCTACCTTACCTTTTACATTCCTAATAGAGCAGTTATTTTCAATATCGGTATTTAAAATAGAATGAGCATGCTGTATGTAGTAAGGTGTAAGCACTTACAGATAGCACATGCACCCAACTTTTCTGTTGGCAGTTTATTTCTGTTATTCTTGATTTATATGTGGGGTTTCACGTCCGAAAACCACTATATGATTATGAGAGACGCCGTAGTGGAGGGCACTGGAAACTTCGACCACTTGGGGTTCTTTAACGTACACCCAAATCTGAGCACACGTGCCTACAGCATTTCTGCCTCCATCAGAAATGGAGCCGGGGTTTGATACCGCGACATGCGGGTCAGCAGCCGAATTTCTGTTGCTCTTGCTCCCCTATATGTGTGCAGTTCGGTTATAGTTATCTGGCTTGCACAGATATTTAATGGCACCTGCCTGGTCCTGCTTGCTTTCATGGTGATTTTAACCTTCATAAGTTGCATAGGTTTAACTCTCAAAATTGTTCAAGATGCCAATTTTGTTCACAAACTGTATAGTATAATGGCAGCAGATGTGCATGCACACACTATTAAATGAACATTGAGAGCTTTCACTTGCAGTTCCTAAAGTTTTACTGTGCAAGAAGCGTTTAAATCATAATTTCATAAGGACATATTAATCGATTATCTCTACCATTGAAAATCGTGACAACCTAGTTATTTTCATTGTGATAAGCATGCTGTTTTTTTGATGTGGCAGAACTAATTTATACACTCATTCCTTCTATTATTCACATATACATAACATGAAGGATTGTGTGCCTTAAATTTTCAGTTTCATTCTGTGTGTTATATTTCTTGTGCATGTAAACTATTGTGCTAACATGTGTCTCTGACATTATTTGTGCCAATTATTTTCATTTCCAGGTGCCTATGAAGGACACATAAGTTCTATCGCAGTGACCTTCGAAATTTACAGTGGTGCCGGAGCCTCAAGCAGCATTTCGCCGATCTCCACAAGGCATTCATGAGATAAACACAGCGCCACACTTTCACAGTGCTATGATTATTATTTATGTTTAAACATTTCGTTCTCAAATTGCTGTTACATTGTGCCATCATCCTGTGGCTTAGGTGGAGCTCGTGAAATTCCGGTGCAGTCACCTCATTTGTGTACGATCAACACTGCAATGTCACTATTCACAGCTAGAGCATACAGACAAATAAAAAAACATATTGATTGTAGCAGCGCTGATGTGTATATTAATGCTTCTCTATTGATAATAATAACTTTATAAGTTCTTTAAGTCTTGCATAGAACACTGCAATAATGTGTTGCAATGTAACCACCATTTATGATCGCTAGCATGTTTAGTAGTTTTGTAATGTATTTTATTTAAAAGGTAATTTTGCTTCCGCATCACGACAATTAGTAAGATGCCGATGATTCAATCCCTCATCATGCACATTTAAGAAATATTGTGATTTGTACACAGTATTGCATGTACTCAAGATGTGAACGTCTATTGAATTTACACATTATATTGCTTTGCACTAGATTCAGACGTAAAATGCACACATTTCAGTAATTTCCGCATGATACGTCTTTCCATAAGATGCGGAGTCCGCATCATACGTCTTATGCGGAGTCCGCATCATACGTCTTCCATATTCCAATAATTCCGTATGTGAGGTCTCCGCATCTTACGGAACGTTTCAGTAGGGTCTGTAAGATATTTTTGACTGGTATGCAAAGAAATGCCACCCAGAAACACTGTTCCTTGAGGCTTGGCGACTCACCTGTGAAGCTGCCCTAATTTTATGGACGAAGCATCTCCAACCACTTGACTTCTCGGCATGTCATGTCGCTTTCATGGTTCTCCACAAACAGGCATACCTGCGAAAAATAGGGTGAATTTCACTACTCGCCTACAGCTCCTCCCACAGCTGCGCAGTAATACTCAAACACGTTTAAGTATCTGTATATCTGCATCAAGATACATTTCAAGAATGCAGCTGTATCTCAGTAGGGAAATACGTAAGCGATGTGAAGTTTTTTTATAAGCGCCTAAACTGTAAACTTCCTTACGCTATATGATATACAGTAATAGGCTGCACTAAATAGATGTTCTTGGTGAGTATGAAGATCTCCGGAATAGACTTGCATCGCTGTGTCCCTGTTCCAGAATGCATGTTTCTTCTTTTTGCAAAAGTATAACCAACACAACACGCTGCATCGAAATAAAATGTATCTCAGTATCTGTAATTAAGGCTTCCGACCCATGCATCTCAATATCTGTACTCTGAAATAATGTTTTGGAGTATGTTTGCTCATCCCTGGTTCCTATTACGCTTATCATGAGGTAAGGGTTCATAGTTACTGCCTAAATATTAGGTTATGTTGAGAAGTGGTGCTAAAGTCCCAATGAAATGGACCAAGGCGCTGAAGCTTTTTATCTTGAAGCCGACACATGACCACGCTTCTTGACGGTAAAGCAGTCCATAGCCCATTTCAAACCGCACTCTTTGACTCTTTTCTGCGCAAAGATGGTGCGTTAGTGGACCAGTGATGAGCAACACCTAAAGGAGTAAATGTTTTGATGTGCAAAAAACAAGCTCTAGTCAACTGTGACACCATGATAGTGTCACATGCTGGAGTCGTCAAGTGATTATTTTTCCATCGCTCATGTGGACCCCGACAGCAGATGCCAACACCAGATACCAGCCATTTTTCGTGTTTTTTTATGCAAATAATGTTTTAATTCAGAGCATCCTTTGAACAATTGACACAAAAAAACGGTTTTTTTTTTCAAGCATGAGAACACTGGCAGGGGGCTGCAAACTGTCATAATATTTCCTGGCCTGGCTGCACGCATATTATTACATGAGATATAATATACTTTACGAGTAGGTTGAGGACCGATATTCGGTTTTACGACAATACAACAATTCTATGCATAGCACGGTTGTGGTGAAACCAGTTCTCAGGGGGATCTCTTGCGCGTCAGTTCACGGGCGCATTCAGACTCCTTGAGCTAATAATCTTGGTGTTTTTGATGGTTGTTCCTTACAGCCCTGGCGCAACTTCAAACGGGTTATCGACCACCAAAATGTAGTCGGTGACAGCCTAAGAATAAAAAGTAAAGTGTACGACTTCCCATTTGTATTATGCGCGTCCAACAGCGGCCGCTAGTTACTATGACATAAGAGTCACGATAAACCAATGACAAAATCAGCATGGCTTCGTTCGTAACGAGAGCCAATGTCCGCTGCACCAAGACCGTCAGGAATTCATTCGGTTTTTAAATGTGAAGCATTTCTAAGCGAAATTCGGTGACTTTGAGCGTATCTATCTATCTTGCCGCCTACGACTTTTAGCTGAACTGGCCAATTGGATAACGATATCGATACCAAACTTGGTATGGCATAATATGACTGTATGAAAAACATATTTGACTAGTCATAACATAAAAATCATAATATTTATGTCATGAATGTCAAGATTTACACTTCACAGTACTGCAGCTCTTGCGGTGGTTTCGTTAACATGGCATGTTGAAAAACTGGCTTGGTATGGCATAATTACAAGGCGAACGCAAGCGACGAACCCTAACATAAAAATCACGACACGTGTGCCATGAAACAACATGACTACATGCCACGCTCAAAATGCGCTCGCGGTTGTTTCACTAGCGTGAAACTTGGTATTACAGTACGTGAATGGATGACGAAGGTATGTGACTGGTGCAAACATGATAATCACAAGATGCATGTTATGTAACGACATGACTACATGCATCGCACATGATGTGCTGGCGGCCGTTCCTCGAGCATCTTTCAACCAAATTAGCTATTACGGGACGTGAATGGATGACGAAGGTACAATACTAGTGCAAACATGATAAACACGAGATGCATGTCATGTAACAACGTGAATACATGCCACACTCGTGATGCTCTGGCGGCCGTTTCGCTAACTTCCTTTAATCAAATTTGGTATTACGGGATGTGAATTGATCATGAAGGTATGATACTGGTGCAAACATGATAAACATGGGATGCACGGCATGTAACAACATGACTATATAATACGCTCATGATGCGCTCGTGGCCGTTTCGCTAGCTTCACACAAACCAAACTTGGTCTTATGGGATGCGAACGGACGGGATAGGTAAATGACACATCAAAACATGATAATCATGACATGCGTGTCATGTAACAACACCACTACATGCCACACTGATGATGCGCTCGCGGCCGTTTCGCTAGCTTCACATATGCCAAATTCGGTATTACGTGACGCCAATAGATCACAAAGGAATGTGGCTGGTGCAAACATGATAATCATAAGATGCGTGTCATGTCAGAACATGACTACATGCAACAGTCAAGGCGCCAATACATTTCGATGTGACACGGTGCGCGTGCTCGCCGGCGTTCATTTTGTCGCGTCCCGTCGGCGTTGCCACGCAAGGCACCGATCCTGCCATATACTCGCAGTCGCACGACGCGCTGGGTTGCTTTGACGCATGTGCGTTTCAGCGCGTCTGGCATCCCTCCGTCACGAAAAGAGGGTAACGTTGACGTCGTTGCTCTGGTAACGTTGATGTCGGGCTGTACCGACTGACGCTGGTCGCACCTGGCGTCAGAACATAGAGTGCTCACGTTTTTCTAACGTAGCGTTGCTGTGCCCAGTGTGCACGCGTGTCAACGCTACATTGAAGAATATTAAGCCCTTCATGATGCGCTCGCGGCCGTTTTGCTAGCCCCATATATACCAAATTTTGTGTTACGTGACCTCAATAGATGACAAAATATATGACTGGTGCAAACATGATAATCCTGACATGCGTGTCATGTAAGAACATGACAACATACCACGCTCATCGCGTGCTAACGGCCGTTTCGCTAGCTCCAAATATACTAAACTTAGTATCACGTGACGTGAATAGATGACGAAGGTAAAGAACACATTCAAACTTGATAATCATGACACGTAAGTCATCTAAGGAATCATTTACCTCCCCCTGGTAACGTTGTGCTGATTTTAAAGTGACATATCAACATTGCTCCTTCGTACTTCGCATATGGTCGATTCCCACCGTACGTGAGATCTGGCAGTTTTTGTGGTGTTTGCTTCGTCAAGAAAAAGCTATTTCATCCACTCACCCTCAGCATCATCGTCGTCGGCCGTCATTCGATGCTGGAGTTTATGAATTTGCAGCGTTTGAAGTGCACCGAAGCGGCAGAGCTTCATCGCGTTCCGTCGGTTCGGCACCACGAAGCACCAACACGGCGCCTATCCTCTGCGTCGCTAGGATGACCACTCTAGGCGATTCACGTCGTGGTAATTCGTGTGCACTAAGGTGAAAGTGAAGTTTGAACTTTCTTGTGTGTGTTCTGTGGATTGTGTGCGTCTGTGATTTACCGCCCGCAATAGATGTGGCATCAGCGTTGCCGCATGTTCGTGTGTGAGTGTGTTACTTTGGTGTCGCAATGTGATAATCTTGGTGATGCTTTGCGATATGCGTGTGTTGTGCACCCTTATGAGTGTTGTAAGTGCGGGCCAGAAGTGAGAAAAAGCAACCGAGAGGACCTGTCAGTGGCACACAGTACGAGAGTAAACAATCCAGGTGGGGAGATTATGCATTGATGTATGCACTAAAAAGGGAATTGTGGTCATCGTGTTTTGTGTAGTTATATTTACATGTGCCTATTGGCAAGGCTGCATCATTTTAATGGAGCCTATTGCCACTGGTTCATAATTACGTGCCTGATTGAAGAGACTGTTGCGTAAGCGCTTGTCTCACGCTCGAAGTACGAACGCCTCGCATAAAAAATACCGCGCGAGGTTTTTCAAACTGGGAAATGACGCGAGCTTTGTAATATCGCAGCATCGGTCGTTATTAACGCAAGGATCACGATCAATCACTAACAGTTAAATCGATCGTGATCGTCACTGAAGCAACGCCATTCAAACTATTATTGAGTGAAAAAAAAGATAAACATCTTGTTTTTAGGACATTGTATCATCCTTACCAATATCAGATTAGGAAGTCTTACTTTTTGTATATATTTTTTTCATTTTTCCTGTATTGCTTGCATGTATTACGAATAGAGATAACTTGTTTATTATAAAGTAGAGCCCAATGAATGTAGGAATGCATGCATTGCACTCCCCTGTGAAAGCAGTCTGGCACGCAATTCATTAGCATTCCCCGGATGTGCAGGCATTCACTTGCCTGCACAGACACACCTTCAACAGACACTTTCATTGATGGTAGTACCCGTGTTGCTGCAAAACTGGGCCCCGCTTAGAAAAAGTTGAATATTCAAGGGCTGACGAGGTGATGGAAACGCCATGAAGTGCAAGTTGTCGAAACACGAAAAAAAAGAAACTTCAACTACCGCTTTTAGTCGCCACCACTTTAGCCGCGTACATTGCCTTGGCCATTAACCTAATGACAACGTATGCAACTATCGCCACTGTTAATAACAATGAGCGCTACGCATTTTTATTTCATTGAAACAAAACATTGAATGAAACATTGGTGTTTTCCTTAAGCATAATGAAGGCTCGGTGACGTGAAACGCACATTCGCTACTTAAGGGAGCACAAGAATCGAAATTTGTAAAATACATCGCTTCTCCATTTTTTTAATTTTTATTGAAATAGAAAATAAAAGAAAGAGTTTTTTCACCATTACTTGGCAACGGCTACCCCTTTTCACTTGATTGTTACAGATAAAGAAAAAAAACACTAGTATATATCCATATATACAGCCCTACATGGGTGAGAGCAAAAGTTCTATGGGCAGAACAAACACGCAGAGACCACGCTCACTATTAACTTTTGTCCGCTGAGTAGTCGTCACAAATCTTCGTTTCTTCGAATAAGTGTTATTGCACACGCATTGCTTTGCTGTTTGTTTTAGATTGTCATAGATAGTATTTCATTCAATGCAAATGGCTGCTCGGGATCTAATCTATGAAGTTCCTGTTCTAGTCGCATTCGGTGAGCATTGTGTTGCGGACAGTTGAGCAAAAGCTGACAGATATCCTCGTCGTCAAGGCCACATGCCCATGCTGACGATGCTACACGCTGAATAAGAAGTAAAAAGCGCTTTGTGTAAGCAGTTCCGAGTCGTAGGTGATGTATGAGTGTGTCAATACGTCTCGGGAGGTCACGGTCTAATTGGTATTCAAGATTAGGATCAACAGAATATAGGACCAATTCTTTTGTTTTTTCAGTGAAGCACGTAGGTAGGCATAATGCACGTTTTGTTTTTCTTAATATTCTGTTTACATCATATTGAGATACCAAAATGAGGCACGTTAGCGTAGAATTATAAGTGGTTTTCACCAGCTCAACCGCCATTTCATTTTCCTTATTTCCACAGTGACTGTGAGCCCGCTCAAATGCCATTCGCATATTCAATTTCCTAGATTCTGAAAGCTCTTTTAGTATAGTGTATACTATACGCACATCAATGTGTATTGAAGTGGCATTTTGCACACATGCAAATGATTCTAGAGAGTCTGTAATTACCACCCATTTTCTTGGTGTCGTTGACAGTTTAATAAAGCTTATGTCTAGCAAGTTCCGGCGTTGTTGAAGAGGAGAGGTGGCGCAACCGAAATGCATATTATTCATGCTATTCCGGAATTATAAATGCTGATGTCGTTGACTCTTTGGTGACGGAGCCGTCAGTGGACACGTGAGTGTATCCTTGGTACCTGTAAAACAGATGATGTGATGCGAACTGCTGTGCCGCAATGACTTGCACTTCATGTTTGCTGCGAAGTTCTTCTATTGACGTTTCAATGGTTGGTAGCTCAAGCAGCTACCAACTATTGAAACAGTGACAGTGAAGCAGTGACACGTAGTTTTGCTCCAGTAGCCAATGTCTTGACACAGGAAGCCGGGAAATATACTGTTGGTACACATGTAGAATTTACGCTCCGGCACGGTTCACGTTGTTGGATATGATCGGATGTGAAGCGCGTAGCGTGACTAGTCGAAAGAGGTGTCGACATGTCTCCATATTTCTAACTACTAAAAACTAGGGTTCCCTTGCCTCTTCCAGTGTCATAGAACTTGATGTTGCCTGTGGAACCCCCCGATATATGCGTATGCTTCGTGCTTGTAACAGCTCAAGCCGGCGTAGAGACATCTGAGAGATGTTGTGGAAAACTGGTGCAGAGTGGGCAATTTTCTTTCGGATTAGCACACAATAGACGTGAGGTAGAGAAGCTGATGTACCACCCCATTTTGTTCCTGCTATGTGACGTATAACAATTGTGGTGCAGTTCACTTGATTTTCTAGGCCAGCAATATGCTGACATCATCTGAGTTGGCTATCTAAGGTAACACCAAGGAAGCGATGCTTTCGTACGATTTTGATTCTCTGGTTATCCACAAAAAGCTTCAAGTTTTTCACTGTCTTTCTCGTGAACGGCAGAACTACTGATAAGGCGTGAGAAATCTGCATGCCTTGCTCTTTGAGGTAATCACTTATTGCATTTAGTCCTTGTTGAAGCCGATGTTCGATAACTTTCACTGATTTCTGGGAAGTTCATATGCATATGTCATATGCACACATGAATATTTTCAAGGCTTCAGGCAGCACTTCTGGAAGACCTGCCATTGCAGCATTGAAAACAAGCGCACTTAGAAAGCTTCTTTAGGGTAAACCTCTGCTCATGTTGAAGCGATCGCTGTCGCCATTATTCGTTGAAATGTATATTTGTATGTTACGCAGGAAGTTGGCGATCCATTGAAAGATACTACCATGAACCCTTAGTGAAGTAAGCTCGTACAGCCAAGAAAGGTTGCTCACAGAGTCGAACGCCTTCTTAATATTTATTAACGCCGCAACAGTCATGCTTCCACAGCTCGTCTCATGTTCTACAATTGTAACCAGGTCGAAGACGCAGTCCATGGTGCATAGCCGTCGTCTGAAGCCAGCATCTGTTCTGGAAGAGAGCTGTTAGCTTGAATCCGCCACTGTAATCTTCTGTCAATCTTTATTTCTCAATCTTCGCTTCGCATCATAGTTCTCATAATTACAGAACACAGCCGAGAAACCAGGCAGCGAAAGTTTTGTAAAAAATTGCGAACAGCCTGCTTTAATGTGATTATTTGCCCTGTTTCGTTCAGTGAAACCGCAAAAGAACCATTTCTTACTTTTACACATTACATTAAATGTGGTAGTGATTGTTCTGTAGAACCTTAATTACCGAACAGGAACATCGCCTTCGAGACATGCGCATTGCTTCTTCATGGACTTAAAGGTGAGTGCAAAAGAGGGTACAATTTAAACAACAAACATATTGTAACTAGGTTTATTTTCAGAGCAGAACGCAGAAGGCGAAGCAGTTAGCAGCGTCCGGCCAAGCGCAGCACGAACGAGCTTATGCTGATGGCGATGCCCCTGAACCACCGAGAAATGTCACTGAGGCCCCTCTTCACTACAATCGCCCTCCTCATAAAAAGGCGTCATTCTTGCGGGTTAGGGAGAAGAAACGACTAATGGGTCATAGTATGGCTTGAGGCGAGAGACGTGGACAGTGTCGCGGCTGCGTTAGCGTAGGTCCGTGGATGGGATGATGGGCTTCACGATATAGTTGACGAGTGACGTTTTCTCTACAGCGTGGTATGGCCCCAGGTATTTGAGAAGAAGTTTTGCGGAGTGGCCAGGTACGGTAGCCAGTGCCCGAAGCCATACCATTGAACCAGATGGAAAGTTTGGAGTCGAATGGTCCCCAGTCTGGCGGGATTGCGGCTGCCACTGGTCCTCAGTAGAAAAAGAGCGGGCAAGCTGGCGGCATTCTTCAGCACATCGGGCAGCTTCGGACAGAGTTGTACTTTAGGACTCATATAGTTTATATGAAAGAATAGTGTCTACTGTATTTGAAGGTTCTCGTCCGTATAGAAGAAAGTATGGCGAAAACCCAGTAGTAGCTTTTACGGCAGTATTATACGCGTAGGTGATGAACGAGAGAACTTGATCCCGATTTGAATGATCAGAGGCGACGTACCTCGACAGGATATTGCCAAGAGGACGGTTGAAACCTTCCATCATGCCATTCATTTGAGGGTGGTACACTGTACTTGTGCGGTGCACGATTCGGCATTCGTTGACTAATGCCTTCAAGGCGTCAGAAAGGAAGGCACAGCCTCTGTCACTTCAGAGCTCGCGAGGGGCACCAAGATAAAGAAGGAAACGTTGCAACAGAAACGTTCTAACGTCACAGGCTGTGGAAGTCGGCAGCACGGCTGTTTCGGCATAGCGTGTCAGACGGTCTATCGCAACAATAATCTAGCGAATACCAGCTATACTTGTTGACAGTGGTCTATAAATATCAATGCCGACGCGATCAAAAGGTCGAGTAGGACAAGGGAGAGAGGTTGGGACGTGTAGACTTGCCCAGGAGGTAACTTTCGTCATTGGCACTGAGCACACGAGCGAATGAATTTCCGCACGTAGTTATACATGCCACGCCAATAAGATCTGAGTCGAAGCCTAGCATATGTCTTGAAGAGGCCTGCGTGGGCGCACTGTGGGTCCGTGGGAAAAGCTTCGCAGATAACGCCTCGAAGATGGCGGGGTATCACGAGAAGACACTTGAGACCGTCGGAAAGGTAGTTGCGTTGATAAAGAAGATCATCCCTTAGGCAAAACTTGCTAGCCTGGCGGCGGAGAGCGCAAGACGGTAAAAGAGTGAGAGAATCAGAAAGAATACTTATGAGGCCACTGATTCAGGGATCCTTTCGTTGTCCCACCGTCATGTTGCGCAAGGTGGATGACACAAGTGCAGGCTTGAGGGAAGAGAGGCAAACACCTTCATTCAATATGGGTGAGCGAGAAAGCACGTCGGCATCCGTGTGCTTACGGCCGGATCTGTAAATAATGCGGATGTCGTACTCCTGAAGTTTGAGCGCCCAACGAGCAAGTCGTCCTGAAGTGTCTTTAAGTGTGGATAGCCAACCAAGGGCGTGGTGGTCAGTGACGACGTCGAATGCGTAATTATACAGGTTGGGGCGAAATTTTCCAAGTTCCTAAACAATAGCTAGACACTCTTTCTCGGTCACGGAGTAGTTAGCCTCGGCTTTCGTCTAAGTTCGGCTTGCGTAGGCGACGACATATGCAGCAAACCCTGCCTTTCGTTGCGCGAGCACAGCGCCAAGCCCAACACCACTGGCATCAGTGTGAACCTCCGTTGGAGTGGCAGGATCGTAGTGGCGGAGGATGGGTGGTGAAGTCAGCAGGCGGCGTAATTTGGTGAACGCATCGTCGCATGCTGGTGACCAAGTGGAAAGGTCCTTGTCGCCGCGAAGAAGGTCCGTAAGGGGCGCAAATACGGAAGCAAAATTTTGATTAAAGCGTCGGAAGTATGACAACAAGCCGACAAAACTTCTAAGTTCCTTTAAGTTCTTTGGCTTCGGAAAACTGGCGACTGCTCGAAGCTTGGCGGAGTCAGGAAGTATGCCGTCCCGCGATGAGACGTAGCAAAGACTGGTGAGCTACCAGGCACCAAAACGGGACTTTTTGAGGTTGAGTTGAAGGCCAGCGTTGGTGAGGCGTGTGAGGACGGGCTCGAGACGATTTAAATGGGAGTCAAAATCGGTAGAAAAGACAACTACGTCATCCAGGTAGCATAAACATGTGTTCCACTTGAGGCCTCGTAAAATGGTGTCCATCATTCTTTCAAAAGTAGCTGGAGCATTACAAAGGCCGAAAGGCATAACGGTAAATTCGTATAATTTCACAGGTGTGACAAATGCTGTTTTCGTTTGGTCAGATGCTTCGATAGGAACTTGCCAGTATCCAGACCGTAAATCTAGCGAAGAGAAGTATTCTGCTCCCTGCAAAGTCAAGGGCGTCGTCTATTCGTGGTAACGGGTAAGCGTTCTTATGGGTGATCTTGTTTAAACGTCGGTAGTCCGCACATAATCGAAAGTAGCCGTTCTTTTTCTTAACAAGAACGACCGGTGACACCCAGGGACTGTTAGAAGGCTAGACAATAACCCGATGGAGCATGTCAGCAACCTGGTCGTTAATAACGCCGCGCTCTGACGCTGAGACTCGGTAGGGACGCTGCCGTAGAGGCGTATGACTTTCTGTGTCAATCTTTTGAGATATAGTCGATGTGCGACTGAGGCCAGAAGAGTGGCTGTCAAAAGAAGTGCGGAACTCTTGCAGCAAGTTGACCAACTGGCTTCGTTCTGAAGAAGACGTTGCCACATCAATGGAGCAGTGTTAAGCGTCAAGGAGTGACTGGTCAACAACAGAGTCATAAATGAGTGAACGGAGGTGCGTAGAAAATAAACTAGACGCAGCGTCAAAAATGTGATGGGCGTCGATCGAATGCATGTGACCGAGACATTCATCATGGTATAAAGGTAAAGGCTCTTCTAGCGTATTATACACGAGCGTCTTCGTGACGCCACGGTAAAGAGTAAGAAGACCAACGGGCAGTGGAGAACATTTGCGTTTGTAGGCTTATGCCGCAGGAGCGAAAGAAAGACACGCCTGAACGGTAACCGATGCCAGCCAGGAACGCGAGCCGTGGCTTCACGTGCCACGGCCTAGCGCCTTCTTTATTTTCTTCTGTCGCCATCGCGCGCTCTCCGGTTTGCGCGCCGCCCGAACGAAGGCGCTACAGGGCCCCCCGTGTAGACTGGAAGTCGGAATGTGACATGCCGTTTGTGGTGTTCCAATGGAAGATCAGTCGTAGATGAGAGGCTTTCTAGGGCGGTCTCCAGGTACGCCGGCTTGAGTCGGTCCAAGATGACTGTCTCTTCACGGCCGTTCTGAAGTAGAGTGGCAGTTTTGGGCGTGCGGTGAAGGACGCGGAATGGTCCGTCGTAGGCTGGTGTCAAAGGTGGTCTGACCACGTCGTGGCGCACGAAAACATGTGTTGCAGTGGCCAGATCAGGGTGGACGAATATGGTCTTGTGTTCGGAAGGTCTGGGTGGAGTGGGCCGGAGGTCTTGAACGCAGTCGAGGAGGCGTTGTAGGAATTGCTGTGGCTGTCCTGGCACCGTGACAACAGACCGTGGACGTCAGTTTGAGACCTCGCTGTTCACTTGCCTTAATCGCATCCTCGGAGCCAGACATTGCCGTACCACGGCTTATCATCCCTGCGCCAACGGCATGGTGGAACGCCTTCACCGACAAAAGAAAGACACGCCTGAACGGTAACCGATGCCAGCCAGGAACGCGAGCCGTGGCTTCACGTGCCACGGCCTAGCGCCTTCTTTATTTTCTTCTGTCGCCATCGCGCGCTCTCCGGTTTGCGCGCCGCCCGAACGAGGGCGCTACACGTTCAATGAACAGGGCAGAGAGCGTAAATAGAACATCATCGTCGAAAATAGCGTCACACGACACAGTCACCAGCAGAGAAGAGCGCGGTAGTATGGTGGTGTCGTCCGAAACAGACAGTTAATAATACGGTAGGGAGGCTTCGACAGCGTCAACACCAGGAAGTGCAGATAGCTCAAGCTCAGCGCGACAGCAGTCAATGACGACATTATTATTCGCAAGGAAGTCCCAGCGGAGTATCATGTCATGGGAACACGAGGGCAGAACTACGAATTCGACGATATACACAATCCCTTCGATGACGACTCGTGTGGTACAGGGTGCAAGAGGTGTTACACTTTGTGAGTTAGCCGTTCTAAGAGAGAGACCGGATAATGGCGTCAGAACTTTGCAGAGTTCGCGGCACAGGTTGATGGAAAGGACGGATAGGGCGGCTTCGGTATCGACAAGCGCCATGACAACAATACCATCGACTGACACTTCAATTCTGTTAGCTGGACAGGGGCGAGGACTTGTGCATGGCGACGGGGACGCAGTTCGTGCCTCGGGAACTGCGGCCGTTTGTTTTTCTGGTCAGTGGGTCCGGAATGGTGGCGCTTAGGGAAAGCGAACGTCAACGAGGAGAAGGAGAGCGGAGGGGGGGGGGGGGGCGAGTGGACGATCAGAAGGAAAGGAAGAGGAAGGAAGGCTTGAAGGCGTAGAAGAAAACTGAGGGTCGAAAGAGGGCATTTGTCGAATGTTCTGAGCAGCTGGTGACGACTACAATAACGTGCCACGTGGCCGACACCACCACAAGCAAAACATATCGGACGGTTGTCGTAGGTCCGCCATTCGTTGGAGTAGACGCCGACTGGTGGCTTGGAAGCAGAAAACTGTGGCCGAGGTGGTATCGGCATAGGCGGTGGTGAACAGGTCGGCGGCAAAAAGGGCGGCGGCGAATACTATGCGCTGGCTCGAACGCAGGCTTTCGAGGTCCAGCAACGGCCTCGGCGTACATGAGGTGAGGCGACTGGCGGCGGCTCACGGGCGGGAGGAAGAACTTGTGTGACCTGTTCTTGAATAACGTCAATCTGCGTGGTTGACGTTATTCATAACGTGTAGACGTCAATCTGCATAGTGTAGACGTCAATCTGCGTGGTTGATCAGGTACGCAGGACATCAAAGAGAGTTGACGAGCGACCTCAGCACGGATGAACTCTTGGTTCTTGGAGAAAAAAGGGCATGGTCTTCTTCTATGCCAAGGGTGGACAGGCTAGACAAAGAGTCGTCGAGCACCGAGGGACGTCGGGTGGAAAGACGTTGCCTCGTCAAAACTCTGGCATAACTCAGTCAGTTTTACGACAGTGCGAGGACTCTTATAAAGCAACATTTCGAATGCGTCGTCCTCAATGTCCTTTCTGATGTGCTTGATCTTAAGCTCTTCAGACATCGACTCGTTGACCCGCTTGCTAAGGTCCAGAACGTCCTCAATATAGCTTGTGCAATTCTCACCAAGCTGCTGGGACCGAGTATGCAAGCGTTGTTCGGCACGGCGTTTGCGTACCTCAGGCCATCCGAAAACTTGTGTGAGGCTGGTTTTGAAGACATACCATGTAGGGAGTTCCGCTTCGTGGTTTATGAACCACAGGTTTGCCACGTCCGACAGGTAGAGAGAGACGTAGGCCAACTTAGCGGTGTCATCCCCTTTGGTGTGAGTACTCACTCGATCGTACATTGAAATCCAGTCATCAACGTCCTTGTCTTCTGTAGTGTTCTGCGCCTGAGAAAACAGAGGGATCTCGAAGACGCAGAAAACTGGTGCAGAGGACAGTAGGCAGTGCCGGTGAAGGAGTTGGAGCGGCGCTTGCGTCGGTAGGCATAATAGGCTGTAAAATGCGATTCCGAAGCTCCAGGATGATCGAACCCCAGCAGACTCCACCACTTGTAACTGGGTTTATTTGCAGAGCAGTACGGAGAAGGCGAAGCAGTCAGCAGCGTCCGGTCAAGCGCAGCAAGGACGAACTTCTGCTGATGGCGATGCCCCTGAGGCGCCGAGAAATGCTGCTGAGGTCTCTCTCCTTCACTACAATATTGCTATGCTCACACGAAAGTCCGCGCCTTCTCAAGTTTATTTATCGTGCTTCAGAGTCTGTACATCAGCACCAATCAAGCATTGTAAGGTAATAGTTGTATGCATGAAATTATGGCCACTGTTTAGCAACTACTTTTATTTATTTATTTATTTATTTATTTATTTATTTATTTATTTATTTATTTATTACAAGTACCTACATCGCCCCTTGGGCATTGTTGTAGGGGGGTTACAGTAGAAAATAGAATACAAAACAGCAAAATAAACGCAAATAAATCGTGCCTTACAGTATATAGGAGAAATTAACACTTATAGTACAGCATTGGAACAAAAGTACAAAACACAGGATTATACAACGAAAGCAGCAATTATACTTATAAAAATCAACAACCAAGAGAAGTACAAAGCCAACGTTAATTATATGGGTTATTTCAGCAACTCAAAACGCTGTTTCGATGGCTGTTGGGAAATTAGAATCAGAGAACATTGGTATTTTTAGCCCATTCCAGTCACTAATAGAATTTGAAAAGAAAGAGTATTTAAGGACATTCAATCGACAGGTATATTCTCTAATTTTATATAAGTGATCTTTCCGTTCGGACATATAACTAGGCGTCTCTAAATACCGCTCTTCATTTAGCCCAGTCTTACCGTGATATATATTATAAAGAAATTTAAGTCTTTGAACTTTCCATCGTCCACAAAGGGGTTCCCATCCCAAGGCCTGAAGAATTCCAGAAGACCTTATTCTAAAATCGTAGTTTTCTGTAACAAACCTAGCAGCCCTTTTTTGCACCCTCTCCAACTTTTCTTTTAGTAAATTCGTGAAAGGGTCCCAAGAAACACAAGCATACTCTAAAATTAGGCGCACATTTGTAATATACAGGGTTTCTTCGAGTGTTTGCGGCGCGTCACTGAAATTTCTTTGAAAAAAAATGAATTAAGCGCGAAGCCTTAGCTGTGATTAGATCTACGTGACTGGTCCAATCTAGTGTTGCCGTGAATGTTACGCCGAGATACTTAACTTGATCTACCTTTTGTACTGCACAGGAATTTAAGTAATAAGACCTGGATTACTTAAATTTTTGTTTCTGGTTTTTTCTTTATACATTGTGCGCCTGTTTACATTGTGCGCCTGTACATTACACATTGTGCGCCTGTTTTGTTTTAACTAATTGTGTTGGTTCTTTGCTTTGTATTGTCTTCATTTTTATTGTAACCCCACTCTGCGGCGACTCCACCAGGAGTTAGCAGTATTGTCAAATAAATAAATAAATAAATAAATACAACCTTCTTTTTGTTATTAAATTGCACATAAAAACATTTAGTTAGGTTCACACTCATTTGCCACTGAGCACATCAAGACACGATCTTATCGAGGTCAGACTGAAGTACTGTGGTGTCATCAAAACACTTGACTGGGCAATAGAAAACACAATCATTAGCATAAAGCCTCATTGTTGATTTCAAACCCAGTGGAAAATCATTGATAAAAATCGAAAACAGAAGCGGCCCCAGGACCGACCCCTGTGGCACCCCGGACAGTACATCAGCTGTTGATGAAGATACGCCATTTATCACAACACATTGCTTGCGGCCACTGAGATAATCCTTAATCCAGTCTATGAGCGTTTTAAGAATACCAAGAAACGACAACTTATGAAGCAAAAGACTGTGGGGGACGACATCAAAAGCTTTTTTGAAGTCCAAAAAAACAGCCTCCAATTGAATGCCCTGGTCGAATGATGAAGCGATGTCATGTACGAATTCGGTTAGCTGTGTAACACACGAAAGGCCTGCGCGAAAGCCATGTTGAGACGGAGTGAAAAAATTATTGTCTTGAAGGTGTTTTATAAGGCAAGAATAGATTATGTGTTCCATTGTCTTGCAACAAACGGGGTTTAGCGATACCGGTCTATAGTTAGATACATTATCACGGACGCCGAATTTGTGCAAAGGCGTGATATTGGCTAACTTCCATTCTCGTGGCAATTTTCCATACCTTATCGATACTTCATACAAAGCAGCTAAAAATGGAGCTATATGATCAGCACATCGTTTTAGTATGTGGTTTGAAATACCGTCGGGACCATGCGCAGACTGGGGATTCTGCCTGTTCAAATGTTTTCTTATACCTGATTCAGTTATTATGATATCATTCATAGCGGGTAACGATCTGAGTGTCGTAACGGGAGATATCGGGCTTGACGGAGAAAAAACGGATAGAAAATACGCATTGAAGCATTCTGCTCTACTCATATCATCTCTAAGTAGTTCGTCATTGTGCATAATAAAGGGAATTCCACTGATGTATTTTTTGTTACTTTTAACGTAACGCCGGATTTCCTTTGGATTTGTTTTGATTTTGCTATTAAGGGACGGTAAATATTCACGCTTCGCCAGCTTTATCTGTGTCTTCGGGCAAGAGCCTAATGCTTTAACCTTACTAAATAAATCAGCACTGCGCGTGCGACAATAATTTCTGTACACCCGAGCCTTACGCTTAATTGACGCACGTATATCTTTAGTAATCCAAGGTTTATCACCACGACGATTGGCAGTTACAATTTTCGATGGGACATAAATGTTTACCAGAGACAACAGTTTTCCTTTAAACAACCCCCACAATATTTCAATGTCATTGGACTGACAGCATTGGATAAACATCGGAAGGTATGCATCCAGTTCAAAATTGATGGCATCAAACCTGCCTCTATCATATCCGAAAACTTTTCGTGAACGAGGTCTACTGATTTCTATCTTTTTCCACTCTATGGTAGCCGCAACGACATCGTGGTCACTTATGCCTGGAATTAGAACAACCGACTTCATTAAATTGTTACGATTCATAAAAAGAAGGTCCAGGACACTATCACTTGCCGAACCCAGTCGTGTTGAAAACTGAACAAACTGAAAAAGGTCATAAACTCTGGTAATTGCTCGAAAAAGGCAGAGTGAAGTGTTGACCGACTATTTTCAACTGGACGAAAATTGCACCATTCGACATTGGGCATGTTAAAATGCCTTTGTAGCGTGGAGTCATGGAAAATAGGGGCAATTAGGCTTCGTGGGTGGAGCCTATATCGATTCTTAGGTTGTCACCGACTATAATAATTTAGGTTGTTGTTTTCATGGTTCTTCCTTACAGTACTGGCGCAACCTCACACAGGTTATTGACCACCAAGCGGATGGTTGCCTATTTTAAAGATGAAACTGTTTGACTAGCAGAATACGGTTAGGCGATTTTAAAGGATAGAACACATTGGTAAAACATGAAGAAAAATACGACAATTTATGAAAAGAAAAAAGAAAACCAACGAAGTTTCTAATGTTGAAAATAAAGTAAATTTATGTATAAGCTTAACAGTCTATTCATTTTGTTACCTTTAGGAAATAACATACTGCTTTGTATATGATCCTGAGGCTCAAGCCTTTCTCAACTGTTTCAAAAAAGAGGACCACCGAAAGAAGATTATTTATTGCTATCCTGCAGAGAAGTTCTTCTAATAATCTTTTTCTTTGACTTTCAAATAACATACCTGTTAAGGGAAATGATGACTAGATTCGCTCTGTTTGCAGTGGAAGCATAATGGTGACTGTTTGAGACTATACCTGCGAACGTAAAAAAAGTGGGGTGACTCAGCATCTTAGCCTCGTAATTGATATTTCCGCCCTTATAGAGGAGCACCATAACTTATTCCATTACTGCAGAAAAGCACGATCTCACTTGATAGGGTGACCCACTATATCATTTCTTCCTCTTTTCGAGTAAGTTCATTGTATCTGTCTTTGGAATGGGGCAGCACTACTAATGTGAAGAAAAAAACTGCAAAGTGCTTGTGGTACGTGAGCAGGGTCGTTTGAAGACCAGTAGTTGGAATTGCTGATTCGCTCGCTTCGGCATCTTTAAATTGCCTGGTGGTGCTAGTAGCTCCACAGTTTACTTTTATTAGTGCCAAATGATTCAAACGCCTGTTAATCTTAAAAATCAACGAGAGATCACTCCTACAATCCGAAGAATTTGGGCACTTGCAATTCACATGGAACACGGCAAAATGCCTTTGCCATCATTGTGAGGTGACCCTCACAAGCTTTCGCTGTAGAGTTCCTCGGTTAAACTTTTATCACCAAAAATTAGGATTTTTATTACTAACCTAACCTATGTGCAGTTTGGAATGAACCAGAAACAATAGATCACTTTCTTCTTACATGCCGCCGCTTCGCCTCACTGCGCCGAATAATTCTGAGAGACCAATTGGTATGCTCGGATTGCCAGTTAATGCATCCAACCTATTATCGTTTCGTCCAGTGAGTTGGGTGCGCGCCGCAGTGCCATTCTGTCAGCGCTACATAAACTCAATCAGGACACCGGAAGGATACGCTGCTAGTGGTACTGCCAGATATGTCCAATTCTTTGTCACCCTTCCTCATTCTTGTTATTTGTTTCATATATTCTGGTTTATCGAATTCTTCTGCACGTTTTCACGTTTTTTCAAAGGAACATTATTATTGTTCATATCTAATTTCTTTCTTTTACTTTAGCAAGCGTTGTAAAAAAAATATCTATTATAAGGTACAGTGTGGCCTATCTCCCTTGTGGGTATGAGCCAAGATCTCCTAGGCGACAAGACAAGACAAGTTGGAAACGCTCCTTCGTTTCGGACATAGGAGGCTCCTCGCTCTTCTGCGTACAAGGTCACCGGCTTAATTTCTGGAAGGTTCACACCTCCTCTGACAGAACATGGTATTGTGACTGCTTTTCTGTCTCACTAACTTATCCAAATGTCCAGCGAAGACACACGTGCTTACAGACACCGCACTACAACAATTAATTGTAGTGCTGAGGTTCTTGGTATTTCCTTTAAATGAAAAGCAGCTCTTTGAGTAGCCTGTGTAACCCTGTCCCTCCGTACGATTGACGTCACGCTTCCCTCGTAGTGCGCGCTGGCGTCACTCACCCGCCGCAAGCTCGCTCCGCTACCACTACCACCACTCCCCACGCGGCCGATTCGTCAGTTCATGCTTAACAAACATGACGTGCGCCGAACGTACACGTTGAAACATGTACTCTCTCGCTTCACCCTCTCCACCGCTCGCAACGCTCGAACGTACATTGATTGGTAACACTCTTTCAGCTCGTTTATCTGCAATGGAGAAGACGCCAGAAAAAGACGTACCTTCGCATGCTCAAATTTCTGCCGTGGCGATTACACCTAACCAGGCGATCGACTGCGTTGCGAGTGTTAGAGAAGCCGAGCGCATTCGCCAATAGTGACGTCGTTTACTCGAGTGAATGCTACGCCTAGTTTTACTTGAAACCGTTGTTCCAGCACCACGTTGACGCCCGTTTAAACCGGGTCAATGCCGTGCGCACCGCGGCTGCTTCGCAAGCAATCAAGGTTCGGAGAGATGGTCCCTGTTTGCACTTATTAGTCGGGCTATGTCCGGCGTTCAACGGGAACCATTTAAAGCCCTTTTTATAGCAAGGCTGCAGGCGGCCACGTCCCTAGCAACCTGAGCCCCCACCTTGTGATGCTTTGGCTTCGGCAGCTGTCAGGAACAGCTGCGCGCGCGCGCGCTGATCCTCACCCCGAGCAATGAGGACCCAACTTTCTTGGCTTGAACGTCACCTGCCACCACCTCAATGCAGTGCATCTGCGTCGTGTTTGTAGCGTTTGTGCTACCAGCATTTGTGTAGCGTTTCTGTTGATAAGATGCTGACATTATGACCGTCAGATGCAATTACAAGTGCAGTTCTTCGCCACTCCTTCTCTCTCCGTTCACTCTCTCTCCTCCCAGTGCCCCACTTTCCCGTCCTCTTGCCCCTCACTCTGGACCGTTCGCTGGCTGGGCGCCTCTCAATATCATCCGGAAATGTGTGCTCGAGACAACGCTGTGCAACGCAAACGCTGAGCCAAGGCGCTGTATTGTTCACTTCTTAATTCTTTTTACGGCCGAAGCTACTTATAGCGGCACCCGTTCGTCCCTCGTAGCTGTTGTAATATGTAACAAGTATAACATTTTGACGTCCAAGGTGGTGCCGGTGAGATATTTCTTCTGTGCGTTGTTGAACAATAAAAAAAGTGCTCAATCTACATGCCAATGGCTGCTAAAGGGGTATGAGAGACAGGAGCATTCGGCTTTTAGTTAACGCGCACGCTGCGATGCCCATTAGAAGCCATTGGCATGTACATTGAGCATTATCTCACATGAAAGGGTTGATACGTTATACTCGCTTGGTGTAACCTCCTTAGTTTTGGAAAGGTTTAGGGAGCGTTGAGCCGCAGTGCGATGAACACAATGAACTAGTATATACCATGAATGAACTCGAGGTGGTTAAAGGTGGGAAGTAGATACGAACAAAAGCCGTAAGAAAGTAAAAGCCGAATCCTCCTGTCTCTCATTTCCCATTAGCAGCAATTGGCATGTACATTGAGCACTATCTGACAGGAAAAGATTGCAACGTTATACTCGCTGGGCGTAACCTCCTTGGCGTTAGAAAGGTTTAGCGAGCGTTGGGCAGCAGTGCCATGAATACAGTGAACTAGTATATACCATGAGCTCGAAGTGGTTAAAGGTGGGAAGTAGACCCGAAGCGCAAGCCGTAACAAAATGTGCGTGTGCCACCTCTCGTTTAGTCCTTGGAATGTCCGCAGAATGGTGGTGCTTCTATATGGGGAATATATGATGGAAACATGTGAGACGGTGGTACTCGGAGTGGTGAATAGATGAACGAACGGTCACACAGACAGACGCATGGACGGACGGAAGCAAGAACGAAGGGACGGGCGAATGCTTTGCCACACTCTCCATCATTCACTCCATGAATATGTTGCCATTTTTTTTAAACTGTGTAGACTAGCTACTTGGCCTCCCAACCTCAGCCAGGTGGCGCTGCGCCGCGCGCGTTTTGCTGCCTTGCCAGCAAAAGCCAGTCGCTCAGTACCCCGCCCTCACCTTGTGCCTGCTCGTGCAGCGTCACCTGTGACATGCTCCGAAGGTGTAAAAAGATTATGAAATCGCTTTCGTGGTTCCCATCTCACCTAAGCCAAGAGCAATTCATTGACGACGTTTGTGGTACCAAGCAACTCAAACACAATTTCCTTGAGCGAGTGCTGTGAGCAAGACGATGGTGCACAGCCACTTTTCACGCCAAATTAGAAGTGAGGTTCGCTGTGTATGTTAACGCGCGAGTTCTCTATGTATGTTAACGGTAAACGCGCCCTTGCGGCGGCAGTCGTATTTGGCGTGGCTTTAAGTCTGTTAAGAGATCAGCGTGAAGAGACTAAACTTACGTCTTCTCTGTTGAGTGTCTGGCACTATTGCAATGCACAGTGTTCAGTTTCATGAGAGTTTGTCTTTTGCCGACATTTTCATGGTTTGTGAATAATGACGTAACGTACGTTCTATGCCACCTTGGATTTTTTTACTGCTCCTTTGAAAGCATAATGATAAAATATGTTATGCCCACTTCAAGCATACGTGTTTGCAGCAGCGCATGTTTTTATTTAAAATATTATACTTGCTATTGAACGAGCAGCGTGTTCACTGATTCCAATGTCACTTTGGTTGTCTTGGCAGCTTGCTTGGTCTTCGTCATGCTACACAATATAAACAAGGATCGAGCATGTTTTTGGTTACGCCGAAGTTTGCCCCTGATAACCACGTGTAATTTCGCGACACCATCGAAAAATATTCATTACCACCTTGGTTCCTTTCTTAAATCATTGTCATAGCGGCAGCTGTATATCGCCCGCGTCTCAGGTGTATGCAAGGATATTGTCATTGGGTCGTTACGTGGACGAAGGAAGCAGACTGTAATTACGAGATGAAACTGTTTATTTGACGAAAGTTGTGGCCCGCAAATTGAAGGTAAGGTTACAGCGATGCCCACTGGCACTGATAGCGGTGAACAGATCGTCGGCCGTCGATGAACTGGCAAGTGGTGAGGCGCGTCAGTATTTATATATGTGTCATTGAATATTCAAGCGTTATTGTCATTGGCCGGCCCAGAACGGTGGAGTGACTACATTCCCTCACCACACAGAAAAGCCCGTCCTGCTCCCATTGCATGCGGCCAGAGTCTCGCGAACATAATCTCCAGCAGTGCAATGCCTACTCGGATGAGCGCTGTGCTGTCTTGGATGCTTATCATCGCGGGAGGCTCGCTACCACCGTCGATGATCTTCTTTTCTCAAGGGCGAGCGGAAGTGTGATCAAGTGTGTGTTCGGAGCGCTGAGCAGATTCTTTGAAGACAGCGCGCTCTTTGAGCGCCTTGGAACTTTCCTCCTTCTTCCCTCCTACACTGAGGCTTGTCGAACTTTCCCCGGTGATTCGACGCCATCTACACTCTCTTTTTTGTTTTTCCACCAGCTTGGTATGGTTATGTGCTCGGGCGATTGCTTCCCTCCGCGCTTACACTTCAACTACGCGTCTGAAGGCCTGTTAAACTTACTCATATTCGGCAGGTTTTCCTCCCCCGATCTTCTTGGCAGCCTTTCCGGGCGGTTTGCGGCTCGCGAGTGTTTGGATCTGCGGCTGTGAGACAGAGTTTTTTTTTTCCTTCCTTCCCTACCTATACTCTTTAACTCCACAAACCATCCCCGTGCAGACCTTTTGGGGTGTCACCGTAAGGATAGACCATTACGGGTGGTACCTTTCCTTTCACCTAAATAATAATCGCCTAGAGAGAGAGAGAGAGAGAGGTGACGTAGGTTCCAGAATAATCTGCAATATTCGCGAAGTGGGAGTAATATTAGCAAAGTGATCTGCTGCAGTCCTAAAGCTTCTCGAACACTCGAGGCGTTTGCCCGGAAAATCACTAGCAGTAAAATGAGGCGATAACAAAACCGGAGAAGGTAATGTGGCTATACAATATTTTTTGTGCCAAAACAATGGTATCATTAAGAATCACGCAGTAGTGTAAGACGCAAGAATAATTCCAGCCATCAAAGTTTTTTGTATGGTTCACCTAAATCTATTTGATGTGTAAGGCGCGACAAGGACAACGGACCGACGTTGCACCCACACTGAGCACCACTTCTGTTTGCATTGAGCGTCATCCCAGCATGCGCTGGAAATATCCAAAACCAACACGCTCTGTCTGTCATTCTTACACTAAAATCTAAGCACAGTGTTTTGCTCACATGTAAGTGCAACTGGCTCATGCAGGAATCGAAGACTTCGATACTACCATTGCAACACCTAAGCCTGCTACCTTACCAGTTGGTGTTGCTTACGAGACCTGTACGTCTAAACACTTAGTGCGAACAAGCAGAATAAATCTATTGGCACTGAGCGGAGACGAAAAGTGCACAGCCATCAGCTGAATAAAACACTTGCATAGCTCACGGTACGGTAATCTAACAGTGGTGTATCAAGCTAGCAAGCTCAGCCGCATTAGCATTACAACTTGGTTGCGTCGGAAAGCAGGTGGCCAAACTCGAAATGTACCACAGCTGTCTTTTTGCTGTAGCTTAAGTTTCCAAAAGTACCATTCCGTTTCTCCTGTTAAGAGTCGGTAATGCTCTGCACCACGAAAAATTCGCCAATATGACAAGACCGTGGAATATCGACGAACTGCCGTAATTTACTCCTGACGCCTTTGCTGCTGGCACTACTTGCATTGCAAATTGTAGAAATTTACGGGCACTTTTCCGCTCTGAGACATTTTTAAACTTCGAAGCCGCTCACAATGCAGCAGGAGTATGTTCCCGCTTTCCAAGACGAAGAAGAAGCGACGCCCATAGCGCACGCATTGCGGGATAAACGCCCCGTTTTTTGGAAAACCAGGCCAAGCGCGGCCCGTCTATGCCAAGTGCGGACCGTCTGAGCGATCGGAGCTTCGCCCTCTCTCCGCTAGGGCGGCGAACAGTGCTGCGCAAACTTGAGGCTGTTTTCCCTCTAAAGCTGGAAAGGCATACCGCATTTCTCGCAACATAAGAACGCCACGTTAGGCAAGGACGCTATCGGCTGCTTGGTGTAAAAAAAAGAATAGAATGTTGTTTTGACTGTGGGTTGTCACGTGTGAGACACTGTTGTGGATGCCACGCAATGCATTCACATTTCCTCATGGTTCCCTTTTGGGAGGTGGGGACATTTTTCAAATGCTAAACATTTCTTAGCAAACTTCAGCAACCCTAATGTATCTCTCATCTACCTAGCCGTTTGCGTTTGGGCGAACTCGCGATCACTCCCTCAACCTGGCGTGAATCAAAATTAGCATGGGAGGGTAAGATCGTTTGAAAAATATGACCCGCTGGTCAAAATAGGAATGATGCCACATTACCGTCGCGTACGTCGTCAAACACTTTCCGCCAGACAGTGGCACATACCCAAGGGCGTGTATGTGCTACTACTATGCGCCTCTGTACTACAGGTGTTTGACGCTTAGTACCTACCGAGGAACTACGAGTACACACATGGGCAATTTTTAACGCACGATTGTTAATACGTGACATAGCGTCGACTTGACTAATGTAAAGAATGAATGTGATAGTTCCCGCTGGAATCGAACCCAAGCATTCTGCGTGGCGATGAAGCATTCAAGCACAGGGCTATGCAAGGTGTCAGAGATACTTTTTAAACAGACGCTAATCTTCGTGACGGGTGAATAGTGGTTGCAGTGCTGCCTATCTAATTATCCCATTGCATATGTACAGCTTTGATACATTCCTCACGTGGGGTTAACGTCAATTGTGGTTAGGTGCCATGCGCAGAAGTTCAATGATTTAACAGTGTCCAGGCCAGCATCCTCGCAAGCATCAGTGCTTCATATCAGCTTCTGGGGTTGCTAATAGGGATATTTCAGTTGGTATCGTTGCACAAATGCAAACAACTATTTTTCTAAACGTCTACAACTCTTCAACAAATGTCTGTACGTAGGAATTTGTATATATATTTAGTGTCATTTCATAACGTGTCATAATTGCGACATGCTCACCTTCCCTCCACAAGCATCGCATTAAGTCGATTCGAAAGGTACCTGGGCTGTGCCAAATTTTTTTCTAATGTTTGCGCATATAAAACATTCATTGTAATTTTATGCACTTGTACCATGGGCCAAATTAAGTTGTAGGAGAAAACGTGCGATGCTATCGTGCGATGCACTTAGAGGACATCTCTTCACATCGCTAATATTAGTAATACTAGTCTTCGTGCTGGTAATTTTTTGTTTTTGTTTTATTAGTTGTGTTTCGCTTCAAGCTGTGCAAAACCAACTACCTGTACGTCGTGTCTTTTTAAAACTCTACCATTGCTTGTCTTTCGCCCGTTTTCTCAGTTAGGTTGAGTGAAGCAGAAGTCTAAAGAACACAGGAGCCGGCTATTCAGCATCTGTTGAACCGTGGAATTGTTTCTTTGAAGCTTATGCGCTTTCTTCGAAATAACGAGGTTCTTCATGTTTAATAAAATTATTCTGTGAAGCTTAAAGTACCCAAAAGAACCATGTGATTATGAGGGAAGCCATAGAGGAGGACTCTGGAAATCTGAGCACACGAGCAAACAGCATTATTACCTCCATCGAAAATGTAGCCGCCGCAGCTTGGATTGTAATGCTCGTTTAAATATATGCAGGAAGGGTTTAGGAATCATTTTAATACGTCATTTTACCTTATAGGCAAGTAGTTTTTGTTATCATAGGCTGTTTCTTTTAAACGTCTACACTCAGTCTCAATATCATCTTTTGTGTGCGCACTTCGGGCATTGTTATTTCAATTCTCTTCGATTTTGTTTATGTTGACAGTAGTTACATGCTTGGCTGTTCCGTTGAAATATAAGCTACATAAGTAGATTGACAGTGACCAATGACCTAAGTAGCTTGACTAAACCTAAGCTCATAAACCAGTACTACTTAAGACAGTTTTCTACTAGCCTTGAAATGGTTTGTGTCTCGACGAGGCATAGTTAAGCTATGCCAAGATGTTTTGGAAGGCCTCAAAGGAGATTAAGCGACTTCACGAGTTAATCAAGTCGAATTAGAATCGTATTTCGCTAGTCACGGGGTCGTCCGGAAATTTATCACCGAACAGGCTGCTTCATGGGGATGATTTCGGAATGACTAATTAGATATGTTAAATCTAGATTATTTTTTCAAGTAAAACACTGCGACATCATTTTTTATTGAGGACTTTTGACTCTCTTCGTTCAAGTTGTAGCAGTGATAAATTTGTGACCAAATCCTTTTGTGTGTGCAGAATTATCAGAATGAACCCCACTTACAGCAAGCAATTTTCTCACAAGACAAAGACTGGCAATGCTTCCTACAGATTGTGCGAGTACACCATCAGAGAAAGTTCGTCGTCATGAAACAATCTTCATCGAAGAAGCAGGCACAGAGAGCAAGTGTTAGACAATCTTTGGAAATTGTGGAGGAGGAGGAAAACATTTAGGTCTTTAAGCTATGTGAAGGGAGGGGGGAGATTGGTCCTTAAGGGGCCGCCCCGTCGAAACACTAAGTGGGCGCCCCTTTACGGGAGCCCACTGGCGTTGGCCGCGGCCCGGGCACCCTCAACCAAGACCCGCTGGGCCGACAGGCTAAAGCGGTCGAGCAGGGCTGCCTTTCAGTCTTCCCAGGAAGGGTTGAACATAAAGGTGAGGTTTGGAGTCTTTGACACGCCCGCACCATGTTGAAAATACCGCAAAAATTTTCCTCACAATGTGGGCACTTCCCCGTGCAAGCGGTGTTGAAGTGTTGCAGAATTGCCGGGCACAATAAAGTTTTGGTGTAAAGGTGAAGGAGGGTCCGCTCCTACACCTTCGTGAGGCCCTTAAAGGGTTTGGGATAGACTTGATGGCCTAATCAATAAAACTGAGTGACCTCCTTAAATGTGTACGTGGGATTGGATTCAAGGTCGAAATTGTAAGGGGGCCCGGATGGTGCCTGAATAGTGAGCGCACGAGCAGCGGCACCAGCGACTCATGACTAGAGGCCGAATTTATGGGCACTAAAAATAGGTTTAGGCGCCAAAAATAGACAGGCAGAACACTGTTTTTTGGTCCCATATTCGTAATTATAGGTACAATAAATTTTGACCAAATTAGGCTTTCTGAAGAAATAAATTTGGGATCTGTGTCTACTTCAGGAAAGCAAACAAAAATGCTTCAGTTTATGATACTACAGAGGCGCTAATGGTTTTACATAGCAACGCATTTTTCCCACAGGGTTCGCAGCATACTGTCTCTCTAGTTCTACTCCAGCATGGTGAGTTAGTTTTTCACCGACAAATGAATATCCGTCCGAGTCTCACTTTTCAGCATGGCTGAGAAGACCTGCACAGGTGCAAATAGTCAGAGCACAATATGCAAAAAGTTTTTTGTTGCCTCGTAATAAAATGGTCTAACTGCACAGGCTCAATTTTTTTTTGTCTTCGAACACCTTATAGGGCCCTTTGCAAATTTCGAGAAGCTACAAAAATGCATACACTGGGCACTCGCGATCTTATCTGCCAAGGTTTGCAGTGCTACGCGCGCTTTATTGAGGTGAAATGTGAGACTGAACCCCGCTTGGCCATCTCACTTGTCTGCACCCGAACATGGTGGTGTATACAACAAGGAATGGTCCTGCATACGTTGAAGTTGTACGTGACACTGCGAGAACTATTTGAGACATGTGTATTTTGTACAATGTGTTGCCTGAATAGAAGTATGAAAGTTGGCTGAAATATTGAAACATACAGACGGAATCTATGTGCATCCTTATTTTTTTGCGAGATGCGAGACTAAGCTGCCTTCATTTCGTTTGCATTGGTGCCGTCGCCACTCTCACATCGTGCCGGCGCCAGCATTCACAACACTTCGCGTGTTTTTGGTGCATCGTTCCTTAGAGGAGTTCTAGCTGTGCGATGCTGTGTATCGTGGTAAAGATACGTGATTCATGCCATCGTCTCCAAACGAGAGCGCAGAGAGGGATCCATCCCACAGAAACAGGTCGTACTATACCGAGAACCTCGAAACAACAGAACATCGCTTGCGTGCATGGCATGGCATAGGCATGTTATGCGAATGTGCGGCAGTGAGCACTCTTGGGGTGAACAAGCGAGCGCGTGGCCGCGCTCTGCGCAGCGCCAGTGTGTTGGTGTGGCCACGCATCAAAGCGTGATGATGCATGCGTACGTGGACACACGGTAGCTGCTTTACGTCGTCGGCTACATCGCTTGAGCGAGCCACTCCGTAGTATACTGAAGCGCTGGTTTCGCTTGTCCGTAGCACAGCAAGAGCGCCACGCTCGTGTGCGCCTGCGCAACTTGGATTCGATGCGCAGCCGCGCTGGCTGCACTGACACTCCACACAGCGCTGCACGCTGGGTCGGGTTCACTCTAACAGTGCTTACCGCTGTAAATTACGCGTGCATGACATGCTAATGCGTCCACGTCGTGTGATCCGCCAGGTCCGAGTTGCTTCGGTACTTAATGGGGCAGGGAAAGAGTTTCACTTTTGAAGTCTACATCGAGTGAGTGGCGAAGGTTTCAAGCTCACCTCCTCGCATCATGTTTTCGCAGCTTGTAATGAACCAATCAAAAAAATTCTAGTGATACAAAGCTTTTCATTCGGCACGCAACAACTTCCACTGTCCAAGTAAAGTTTCTCTTGTGACCTAGTGAAGCGCCATCTAAGAAGTAAATGAAAAATAAAACAAAACTACATGAATATCCTTTTCTATCTACACTTTACTTTCCCCTGATGATACTCCGTGGTTTCGCATTCGTTCTTCATCACCCTGCTGCTGCACTAAAACTCCTCCGCATCTCTACGCAAGCGAGCTGATGCCGTAAAGATGCCGAATAGATGACGCGGGGCGGAGGAATACCTCTGTAGAGGCTAATCGACCTTCCTGTTGTGTAAAAAACCTTGTACACTTGACATTGGTGAAAGTAACTTATGAGTTGGAGTATAGGTTGCACCACGTAGTGTTTCGAAGCTGAATTTTGCAGGTTATCAGAAATGCCAGACTCGAGCGGTACTTGCAAGCAATATTTCTGGGTAAATAGCTTTTATACAGGCACCAATTTTGAAAACAGGCATTTATTGACACTTATAAGAGTTTAGGCAACAACGTCCAAAACAGTCATTCATTGGCACTATAAAACACTAAGAAAGCTTTTCTTAGCCTTCAATATGTGCTCACATGTCAAAATGACACGATAGGAATTAAAGAAATAAAATACGCATTTGCCAATTTTCCTGTCTCTACTCATTACCATCGGAGCCCGTATATGAGATGGAGCCGAAATGACCGTTCCGTGCATGAGCGCGCCTAGGTACTGGCTGTGCTGCATTGTTTTATGTGCTAAGTAAGCATTGCAGCCCTCTTCAATATTGCGGCAGGCAACCTATGGAGTCGCTGATAATGACCCCCGAGCCTAGATCTGCGACAGCTAACTAGATGACGATCTCTTCCACGAGCGTATTATTTTGTGCTTGGAAAGTGAGTTCGTTTTCTCCGGTGTTTTGGAGAGCGACTGTGGCTGTGTACCAACCTCCGTGGTAAGTGCCGGAGGTGTCCACATAGAATACTCCGAATTTGTTACCGTAGTGGGGAGCCAAGGCTTCCGCCCACGCAAGGCGTCGGTCACTGTGGTCGTCTCGGGTCATGTGGAGACGATAATACAATTAAGGACTTAGTCCAGCTCATGTAAATGAAAATACAAGCACATAGTCGGATAAAAAGACAGATACATTGCACTCGTAAACGAATTAAACACGCCAGGAAAATTGTGCAAGGCTTCTCCAGTTACGGAATTGCGTAAGGACAAGGACGACATAGCTCTGTCTTGCGAGGTGCTAACTTCTGGTGGCATAAAGGTGAAGAGAGCGACAGAACTGTTGTTTACCCACCCGTGTGCTGGACAAATTAAGCGTCGATATCTCGTGAAGAATTGTCTTGAAATAGAAAAACCCGTACGAGCTGTTCGGCCTGGAACTGTTAAATATTATTGCAATAACAATGGTACGGACACTCTTGGCTGTATTTCCTCACCAGCGTCGACGACCGAGGCTGTTCTTCATATGTGTGTAAGTATGTCTACATATATAAAAACACAAGACAGAAAAATAATCTAGCAAAATACTTCGCCATGCGGAATTGTTCGTCTTAACTCACGCTTGTGACGGCGTGGTGTCAGCCACGGAACAACGAAAGAGCACCTCCAACGTTGAGACGGCAAGCTATTTATATAAACCACTTACCACTTGCGATGGCCGTCATGGGGAAACTATTGTGTTTTCAGCATCACCATTCAGATGAAGCAATGAGCGTGCGTCACCAGATTGTCAGGACGCAGCAGCTCGAGGTGGAGAGAATCAAACGCCTTGGGCTTTCACCGTGACAATTCTGCTGTAGTTACTGGGTGCACAACGGTTATGGGTGCATTCGCTGCATAGTCGTTCATCTGTACCTGTGAGTACGTTTCGTGCGTAATTTGTGCATTAGCAACGCGGGGCCCGTTTCGACTTGTCATTCGTCGCGTGATGTTCAAATTTCTTGTTATCTCGTTTATTGCTCCGTCTTTGCGGCGAAAATGTGGCTTTTCATTTCTGAAGAGCGGCGAAGACGAAAAAAAGAACCAGAGCGCGCGCCCAGTAGCTGCCGGCATTCCGTTTCTTTTAGGGGCGAAGCTCCTTAAAGCGGCACCCGTTCGTCCCTCGTAGTAGTAGTAGTTGTCGTAGTGTGTAACCAGTCTTACATTTTGACCTCCAAGGTGGTGCCGGTGAGAGATTTCTTCTGCGCGTTGTTGAACAATAAAAAAATCACCAGCGTGCGCGTTAACTAAAAGCCGAATTCTCCTGTCTCTCATTCCCCTTTAATAGCCATTGACATCTACATTGAGCACTATCCGACAAGAAATGGTTGCTACGTTAAACTCGCTGGGCGTAACCTCCTTGGTTTTGGAAAGGTTTAGCATGCGTTGGGCCGCGGTGCCATGAATACAGTGAACTAGTATATACAACGAACTCGAGGTGGTTAAAGGTGGGAAGTAGACACGATGCGCAAGCCGTAAAAAAGTGTGCGCGTGCCTCCTCTTGTTCAGTCCTCGTAATGTCCGATGGATGGCGGTGCTTCTATATGAAGAATATATGATGAGAAGATGCAAGATGGTGGTACTAGAGGTGTTGAATAGGTGGACAAACGGACACGCAGACAGATGCTTCGACGGACGCACGGAAGGGTGCACGGATCAATGGACGCATGGACGGACGCAGGAGCGGATGCATGGACGAACGCAGGGATGGACGCACAAATGGACGTGCGGACGCACGAACAGACGCACGGGCGGCGACACAGACGCACGCATGTACTAACGTAAGCAAGAACGAATGGACGGACGGATTCTTCGCCCCACTCTCCATAATTCACTCCGTGGATATTCTGTCATTTTTTTTCGTTTTGAACCAGCGTCTGAATTTTTTACTTTCGTTCCACTACCTCGTTTTATCAACACTTGTGGTCCTGCTCATTAAGAACCACTATGCATTATAATGCACACACTGGTGTGGGAAAGATGTTGGCCATAACGTTGCATAATTTTCTTGTGTAGTACTCTATGAGCGTGCATTACGAAGATGTGTTTATATTTTCACCTGTGCGTCAACAAATTTACCGGGGTTTGAGAATAATGTATATATTATACAGAACGATGTGCTCAACTGTGACTTTTTTTTCAGCCACTTCAAGCTCTTACGGGCAAAAGTATCAATTTATACGGTGACTCGCCTCATTGTTTGTTACCATTACCTTGCAAATATACATCACTTCTTAAATGAAGTATTATGATGCCTATTTATTGCACCACCTAGAGCACAGAGGTTGATAGATAGATAGATAGATAGATAGATAGATAGATAGATAGATAGATAGATAGATAGATAGATAGATAGATAGATAGATAGATAGATAGATAGATAGATAGATAAATAGATAGATAGATAGATAGATAGATAGATAGATAGATAGATAGATAGATAGATAGATAGATAGATAGATAGATAGATAGATAGATAGATAGATAGACGGATAGAAGGCATGTAGCTTTCTTCGACGATACCTTGCCTAGCCGGCCATTTATTGCTTCTTATTCTTGCGCTCTGCGTCGGCGTGCTTCTGGCTCCATAAAATGCGCCGAAGTACAATCGAGCTCACACAGTAACGACATCGAGAGCGAATCGATCAGAGGTACCGCTCGCCTCATTTTTTAAATGAATGTCCCAGCTCACAGCTGAGATGAATAAACGGTTTAATAAAGGGCCTAGTTGCTTCCTCGTGAGCTGACTTCATTAAATTATGAGGTAAATCTACGCCTATGTTCTCATTTTATTTGATGATGACTCAAAAGTCACAGTAACGCAAACATAGTTCTCAAAGATTCGAAACCAATGGTTCCTGATATTTACTTGGATGACCAAGGTGTCACTGACTTTCTCTTTACCGACTACCGAATTCCGCAGGTTGACAGCTCGGGAAGCCAGAATCGCCGCTGGACCACCATTTTCCTTACGGGGCTAATCATTCTAATGTTAGGACTGCTGAGCTGCACACTTCTGTTCATTTACTTGGTCACCGATAAGTCGACAGAGAAAGATGACACCATGGTAAGAACCCTTACAACGTAAGATTCAGGTCATGTTGCAACGGAGAGAATGCCATTTTTGGAAACATTAACCACAATCGAGAGCCATTCTCACATTTATATTGTCGCACGGTCTGTCATTCTGTGGTGCGTTTGCCGCCAAGTCTCTAGTTCACACAACAGTAAGCAAAAAGCTTCGCCACGTTTTGCGAATGACATAAAATTTACGCTTACTCGCATAAAGAGGAATAATGTCTATGGCAACGGTTGTCCCTTAAGGCTGGATAACCGGCTGCTAGCACCAGTCGTCCGATCATTTGCGACTGGTGACCAAAAAGCGACTGGTGTTACCGGCAGAGGCTGCATGCGAGCAACCGCAAATCGCAAAACTAGAGTCACGTCTGGATCTCGTTATCAGCGAGAACTCTGGAGATGGGCGCCGATGAGCTCATCGCCGCCAGTTGAGTGAGCGCAGCGACCCGAATGCGCCGCATTTATTGTTTTTGTCCCTTCTCGCACAGGGTTCCCAGCAGCTTCAAATAGTTCGATTCAAGCGAAAAACAAAAGATTGTCATGGCGCTGATACGCGAGATTGCCATGGTGTCAGCGCTGGTGCTGTGCTGGCCATAATGACAGCACGGAAGCCTGCAAATGAAAAAAAAAGGCAGATCCCACGTACAGAGGGAATCGATAATATGCAAAGCACGAATAAGAAGTTTTGATATGTCATTTTAAAATCAGCACAACGTTACGAGGTTGAGCTAAATTAGGCCGTGTACGACTTCCGTGTCATGATTATCGTGTTTGGATGTGTCGGTTACCTTCGTCATCTATTCACGTCACGTAATGCCGAATTTAGTATATGTGAACCTAGCGAAACGGCTGTGAGCACTCTATGAGCGTGGTATGTTGTCATATTTTTACATGACACGTGTGTGACTATTATCATGTTTGCACCAGTCCTATACCTTCATCATCCCTTGAAGTCTTGAAACACCGAAATTCGTATATGTGGAACTAGCGAAACAGCCGCAAGTGCATCATGAAAGGCCCAATATACTCCAACGAAACGTTGACGCGCGCGCACGCTAGGAACAGCGACGTTATACGTTGGCAAAAAGTAAAAACTCTATAGTCTGACGCCATCGCGACTGGCGCGACCAGCTTCCGTTGGCGCGGCCCGATGCCAACTGGCGCGGAAGTCGACATGCTGCATTTAACACCCACTGCGTTACCCAGACAGCACTGCGTCTGCCTCTTCAAGGAGGGACGCAGGACGCGCTGAAACACGTATGCGTTAAGGCAACGTAGTGTGGCGCGTGTGTGCGAGCTTGTGGCAGGACCGGGGACTGGCGTCGCAACGCCGGCGTGACGCGACGAAACGAACGCCAGCTTGCATGAGCACTGTGGCACGTCGAAAACTATTGGGGCCTTGACTAAGGCATGTATTCATGACATGAAACGCATCTCATGATTATCATCTTTGCACCAGTCGCATGCCTTCGTGATCTATTGATGTCACGTAATACCAAATTCTGCATGAGTGAACCTAGCAAAACGGCCGCGATCACATTATGACTGTGGCATGCACATGCAGCCATGCTGTTACATTTTTTTATTTTATTTTATTTTATTCATACTGTTAGTATACATGCCAAAACAGGAGTAGCTCATCTGGGCACACAATTTTCAAAAGTTCATGAAAAAGTGGAACATCTCACAATTTGACATAAAGCAAAAGCCATGCAAAAAATAAATAAAAAATCCAACATTGAATGCGAACCCTGCAGCATAACACGGCAGAACACAGGTGAGCAAGTGAGTGCGTTATCACAGCTCAGTTCAACATTTGAAACGCACATTCGAAGTCTTTAACATTGTTACACAGTGCAAGGTCATTTCGTAACTTATTCCATGTGTCAATAGCGGATACAATAAAAGAATTCTTGAACGATTTTGTGTTATGCTTCAGAGGTTTAATGTGTTTGGTGTGCTTTGTCCGCGAATGCGAAGTGTCCAGAGTGAAACTTTTTGTTATCTCTGTTTTGTAGATACTGTGGAATATCTGAAAAAAGAATTTCATGCTGTTGATATTCATTCTTTCGTGCAGTGTAAGAATTTGAGCTATAGTTCTTAGACTTGATATGGACTGCGTCCTACGGTAGGAATTAAAAGTAAATCTTAAGGCTCTATTTTGAACCTGTTCACATTTAGCGATATTATTTTGCGTATATGGCTTCCATATCGGGCATGCATATTCCAGCAACGAAAGTACTGTGGTTTTATATGCTATAAGTTTTACTTCAGGTGTCGCGTCACCAAGCCTCCGATGAAGCATCCAAAGCTTTTTTTGCAATTAGTCACAGATATAATCTATATGGCGGTTTCAGTTCAAGCTACATTTGACGTAAACACCCAGGTATTAATATTCGGACACACGGCAGAGTGGTTCGTCATTTATGACGTAACGAAATAAGAGAGGCTTGGTTTTTCTGTAATCGGCATAAAAACTATTTTGCTTGGGTTCAACACCATTTGTCATTTTTTGCATCAAGATCCTATCATGCCCAAATGTTCATTAGGCTTTTCCTGGTCGTAGTTTGATTCTGCCTTTGAATAATTGATTTGTGGGGTTTAACGTCCCAAAACCACCATATGATTATGAGAGACGCCGTAGTGGAGGGCTCCGGAAATTTCGACCACCTGGGGTTCTTTAGCGTGCGCCCAAATCTGAGCACACGGCCCTACAACATTTCCGCCTCCATCGGAAATGCAGCCGCTGCAGCCGGGAATCGAACCCGCGACCTGCGAATCAGCAGCCGAGTACCTTAGCCACTAAACCACTGCGGCGGGGCACTGCCTTTGAATAGATGACTGTGTCATCAGCATAATGCTTAATGATAACATCGGGCGAGAAGCCGCTGCTAAATCATTTTTATATGGTAAGAACAGCAGTGGCCCTATGACAGAGCCCTTCGGAACTCCTGAACCTACCGACTGGCTCATGCTGTTTGTGCCCCTAATGCAAACCACTTGCTCTCTGTTTATCAAGTAAGCCGCTATCCAATTTATGAGCTCATCACTCTGCAGGATCGTGCTAAGTTTATGCAGCAATTTTAGATGTGGTATTTTGTCGAATGTTTTTCTGAAATCAAGAAAAATAATTTCAACTTGCCCTCTGTCATCTAAGATTTGAGTAATGAAATGTGAAACCTCCTTGAGAATCGTCACTGTCGAGAAACCTCGCCTGAAACCATGTTGTTGTTCTGGCATTAGTTTGTGCTCTTCGAGAAATTCTTGATTGATATGTGGGGTTTAACGTCCCAAAACCACTATATGATTATGAGAGACGCCGTAGTGGAGGGCTCCGGAAATTTAGACCACCTGGGGTTCTTTAACGTGCACCCAAATCTGAGCACACGGGCCTACAACACTTCCGCCTCCATCGGAAATGCAGCCGCCGCAGCCGGGATTCGAACCCGCGCCCTGCGGGTCAGCAGCCGAGTACCTTAGCCACTAGACCACCGTGGCAGGGCCTTCGAGAAATTCTGTTAAGTGCTTAGTAAGTACATGCTCCAGTGTTTTACAGCACGTGCTTGTTAAAGACACAGGCCTGTAGTTGTTTACACAGTCTTTAGCACCTTCTTTATGAATAGGTATGACCATAGCACATTTCCAGTCATTAGGAACCTGTCCACCTCGCAAAGATTTGTTAAATATATCATTGAGATAATAAGAGCACCATGCAGCATACATTTTAAAATGCATTAGGAATGCCATCTTAGCCAGTTGATTTCTTTTCATCAAGGTTCAGAAGAAGGTTACAAATTCCTTCCTGTGTAACGACAATATCAGGGATTGGCGAGTTAGGACAACCTAGGCTGAATTCCGGCAGTACACCGTCATCGCCCGTAAAAACCGATTTCAGATAATCATTAAAAGTACAGGCTAACTGAAAACTATCGGTAACAGTGCCGGTTTTTTTATTTAAATACACAGTATTCGATTTTTCTTTCGATAAATATCGCCAAAATTTCTGCGGTGCTGCTTTAATAAACTGCGTTAAAGATTTAGTCATGTATCGCTTCTTTGCGTCAGCCAGCTCTGCTCTGAACTACGAAGAGAGCGTCGTGACGTCAGCCGATCTGAGACTTCATTTACTATTTTTTCGTTTTGCCCGCATGCGCCTTAGTTGTCGTTTCATGTGAATAATTTTTCGCGAAACCCATGGATTCATTCTTTGAACCTTTTTTGTTTGGTCAGGTATGTAATGTTTTATTAGTGTGTGTACAGTTTCTTTAGACCATTTCCACGCATCATCAACCGTTGAACTATCACATACAGCAATGCGCTTAAAATCTTCATAATCAATGTCAAAAAAGTTCAGAATTGAAACATCATCAGCTCTACAGTAATTGGGCACCAGTACAGACTTTGTGGCTTGCGCTTCATGACGCATTCCCAATAGCTGAAGAATCACCATACTATTCCACTAGGTCGAAATTTCCGGAGCCCTCCACTACGGCGTCTCTCATAATTATATAGTGGTTTCGGGACGTTAAACCCCACAAATCAATCAATCAATCACCATACTGTGATCTAAAGTACCGTCCATCACTACACAAGTGTACTTTTGTTCAGCCAGTGATGGACTCAAAAATACAAGATCAAGTAAAGAGCCACCCTTTTCGTGTACTCGTGTGCACTCCTGTACAACTTGAACCATACTGAGCGAGAACACCCCATCTAAGAGAGCTCGGGATGGTAATACATCAACCTGACCCGCTTTATACTACACCCAGTTAATATGCGGAAGATTAAAATCACCGGTCATTACAAATTTTTTTTTTTAATTCGGAAATTCGCAATGTAAAAAGTCATTGAAAGCTTGCATGTAGTCTGCCGAAGAATCGGGAGAACGATACACTGCAATGTATGTGAACGAACTGCCGTATAAAGTCATGTCACATGCAATAATTCAGTTTCAGGTGGCAAAGAACGTTCTGTGCACTCAGTTGATCTTTTACAGATAATCGCAACACCACCACCCCTAGATCCGCGATCTCTACGATAAGCTATACATGACACGCATCTCATGATTATCATGTTTGTAGCAGTCACATACCATCGTCATTCATTCACGTACCGTAATACCCGATTTCGTATATGTGACGCTAACGAAATGGCCATGAGCACATCATGAGCGTGGCATTTATACATGTTGTTAAATGACACGCATGTCATGATTTTCATGTTAGGGTTCGACTCTTGTATTGGCCATGTGATCATGTTATACCATACCAGTTTTGCTTCATGTCATGTGAACGAAACCGCCACAAGGGCAGCAAGACCATGAAATGTAAATTATAACATTCATGACATATATGTCATGATTTTAATGCTATGATGAGTCAAATATTCCCGTCATACAGTGATGTTATGCCATACCAACTTTGGTATCGATACCATTATTCAAACAGCTAGGAGAGCTAAATGTCTGAGGCAGCCAGATAGATAGATGGATAGATAGGTAGATAGATAGATAGATAGATAGATAGATAGACAGATAGATAGATAGATAGATAGATAGATAGATAGATAGATAGATAGATAGATAGATAGATAGATAGATAGATAGATAGATAGATAGATAGATAGATAGATAGATAGTTAGATAGAATATCTCGGGATAGATATTCCCGAGAGTGGTACGTATTCAGAAACGCTCCTTGAATAGACTCGCTCTCTAGATTTCGTGCCGACCGGTTGTGCGCCAGCGATCTCCAACGAAAGAGTAGCTCTGGCTGACTGGGCTCACCCTACGCCATCTGCTGACGACGACAAGAACTGAGTGGTGCCCCGCCCGCGGACTCCTGCCACCATGTCCTTCTTTCCTATCTTCTCCTTACTTCCGTCGTTTTCTGTCATTCGCTGTCTCTGCACCACGTTCTCTCCTTCCTCTCCCTATCTATTTACATTTTAATCCTATTCGTTTAATCCCTCCTTACCCCCATCCCTAGTGAGCTAATGTTGAAGTGTCGTACTCTGACGCAGACAGCCACAGGGCTTACTTTTCTCTCCTTTCCTCGATAGAAATCCTTGAATATACCTCTACCGGGGTACGTTACAGCATGACGTCACCGGTGATCGTTGATTGATTGATATGTGGGGTTTAACGTCCCAAAACCACTATATGATTATGAGAGACGCCGTAGTGGAGGGCTCCGGAAATTTAGACCACCTGGGGGTCTTTAACGTGCACCCAAATCTGAGCACACGGGCCTACAACATTTCCGCCTCCATCGGAAATGCAGCCGCCGCAGCCGGGATTCGAACCCGCGCCCTGCGGGTCAGTAGCCGAGTACCTTAGCCACTAGACCACCGCGGCGGGGCCACCGGTGATCGTGCAAGGCGGTGGTTGGCAAAACACTCCCGCTGGTGGCTGTGTAGAGTGCAGTCGCTCGGAGATTGGGGCAATTTTTTTTTCTTTTTAGAAGCCTAATCTTCATCTCACAGGGGCAACATTAGCTGTGGTATGTGTTGGACAACACTAGGTGTGTGGTAAAGTGAGTGATGAAATATTTTCCACGCTTGCTGGCTGTTTATCTCGGATAAGTGAACGCACGTGGCGGCCAGTGCGACGAACAGTGGCATCGTCTTCGAAAATGTGTAGTGTTGCCTTTGGCGTGTAGTGTGCGCTGAAAGGCATCGACAATATTGGTTCGCCTTTACGGATGGTGAAACTGGGAATATTATGCGTGGTGTGTGCAGTGTGAATAACGCGATGCGTCCTGTTTGCGAAAACACTGGTATTCGTTTTGGGCCGCTTCCAGTACCTGGTTATCGATGGAACTTCACTATCTGACTTTCCAGTCAAAGTAAAAATGCATTTGACGCGATCATCTGCGAGTGGGTACATCTCCGTGTATGCGCGGCGTGCAGAAAAACAAAAGTGCATAATCTTTGGGTGATATATACGACTATGCATGAGGTGCAAGCATGTTGTAGCGTTATCGAATCTGCATAGGTGCTTCACCGCGGCTATCACTCGTATTATCAGATACCTGATACGTGTAATGGGCACAGCAGAGATTTTCGTTTATTTACTTTGTACTTTTACGACTTGATCCTTATGAAGTGACAATGCACATTAGAAGCTTGTGTATCAAGCCTAAAGGGGCAAAATAGGAACGAAAACACGTTATAGGTGCCAAATGCAGCAAGGTAACTGGGCCAGATAGTATTATATATCGTTAACTTGTCGGTTTTTACATCGCATGAATTATCACTGGGTTATTGAGAAACGCAGCGGCAGAATTCCACCTTCACGAGGATATGTTAAGCTCAGCCTAACACATGGCAAGAAGTGTTTCGTTTTTAGGGGCGCAGCTCCTTATAGCGGCACCTATTCGTCCATCGTGGCTGTAGTAGTAGTGTGTAAAAAGTATTACATTTTGACCTCCAAGATGGTGCCTTTGAAAGATTTCTTCTGTGCGTTGTTGAACAATAAAAAATATTGCTCAATGTACATGCCAATGACTGCTAAGAGGGAATAAGAGACAGGAGTATTCGGCTTTAAGTTAACGCGCACGCTGCGAAATTTTATTGTTCAACAACGCGAAAAACACAAGAAAGGGTTGCTACGTTATTCTCGCTGGCCGTAACCTCTTAGGTTTTAGAAAGGTTTAGCGAGCGTGGCGCCGCAGTGCCATGAATACAGTGAACTAGTATATACCATGAACTCGAGGTGGTTAAAGGTGGGAAGGAGACACGAAGCGCAAGCCGTAAGAAAGTGTGCGTGTGCCTCTTCTTGTTCAGTCCTTGTAATGTCCGCTGGATGGCGGTGCTTCTATATGAGGAATATATGATTAAAAGATGCGAGGTGGCGGTACTTGGAGTGTTGAATAGGTAGACTAACTGACACACAGACAGATGCATGGACGCACGCACGGATGGCTGCACGGATGGATGAACGCATAGACAGACGCAGGAGCAGATGCATAAAGGAAAGCAGGGACGGACGCACAGATGAACGTGCGGACGCACGAGCAGACGCCCGCACGGACGGGCGGATGGACGCACGGGCCGCCACACAGACGCATGCATGGATGGACGGAAGCAAGAACGGATGGACGGACAGATGCTTCGCCCAACTATCCATCATTCACTCCGTGTATATGCTGCCATTTGTTTTTTCGTTAATCTCCAATCCGACTTTTGCGCAATGAGTGAGAATCATAACCGTGACGTCACGCACAGCAGCTCAAAACCACGCTGCTGCCAATGATGTACCTCATTTAAAACTCCATTACACATGCCACGATGCAAATTGAATAAGTTTACATTCATGCGATGCAAATATTTCTCAAAGTGCCAGTCACCATGTACATTCAAAGCGTTCGCTTTCGAAAAAGACGAGATGTTTTATAGCTGCCATCTACCTGGTTGAAGCACACTGCGTGCTAGTCACGTCTCCCAGTACTCTAAATAAAGTTTCTCCATCCATCCATCCATCCATCCATCTACGACGAGCCGATTTCCACACTATGCGCAGCAACCCTTCCGCGACCCCCTTCTTTCAAAAGCAGGGACTTTAAACCAGAGCAATGTAGAAATTTCCCTCGAGGGAATTTTGACACGCAACTCCGCTATGCAGAAAGTTGCTACCAGCGGAACTTTCTTGCCAACCAGCACCTGCTCCGAGAGAGATTATGGTGGGCGGTTGCCCTCAATGACGTCACACAGTTTACAAACAGGGAGAGGCCTATTGAACTTGACTTGCCTCAGCCTCCACTGACCACAAATGAGTTTCGAACGCGGTATCTTTATTCGGTGCCAAGGTATGAAGCACAAAGGCATTCCAAACGCCCTTTATTGAAGGCGGTCGCGATTCAAGCTTAAGACAGAAAATGATTCTGAATAGGTGGGAAAATAGTGCACAATTCATTTTCTCTTCATTTTACGGTGTTTAGCTTCTTGCGAATGCCGCCACGTAAATTCGGCACTTTGCTCGAGCTGCTGCGTTCTGCCATCTCCAAGCCAAGTACTCCTTGGTGGTCATGGTGCCACAGACCTAGAGGGGCGCACGCGTTTGTATCCGGCGACAGGAGGTCAGCACAATGTAAAAACAAAAATGAGCCTGCATATAAAGAAATGCTAGTGTCACTTCTGGGCATCGCTGATTCGTTCCAGCAGTTTTGCGGCTGCAGTCACGCGACTGAAAATCGAGCGTTTGCGACCGTTCTCGACTATGTGCGACCAGTCCCACATAGTCGCGTGACCGCTGCTAGTCGTTGTGTCAACCAACCATTAGATTAGAAATAAGGGCTGATAGAATTGTGATGAAACTTCAGTCCTTTAACTCGTGGAAGGAGCCGGAAAATAGGGATGAGAACTGTCTACAGCACTCACATCAGTACATTGCCTACCAAACTGTCTAAATCACCGCGTTGAATAAACCTAGTACGATTTCGTTCATAAGACTTGCATATGGCGTCATATGAGATCAATTAAGGCCAATGTTGCAGAGGCGCCCCTAAGAAAGAAGGTGACCTGATAGTAACTACAGCATACGCGTGAAGAACAAATGGAATCACGTGTCACTAGTGACTACTTGTGGTCACGTGTGAGCACATCAACTAGCTTTTTCGTGGTGCTTTGACTTGCCTAATTGAAAGCTATGCTTCTGAGGATGGTGGAATGGTTGTGTTATGATGATCTTGACGTCTTAACAATGAAGAATCTAGGAATGCGGTGTTGCTGCAGCAAACGTACCGCTACGTTGGCAAGTTCATTAAGCCGAGAAAATGCACTGTATCTGAACGCAGGTGCCATGACACCCCTTCCTAAAATAAATGTGATTGTTTAAAGCTGATATGTGGCCCTGAAGTTATGTCTCTCATGTATTTCGCGCATTACTGGAATATCAAAAGTAACTGGGTCTGAATTGACTAATACATTCACTACATCGCAGCTAGCGCTTCTGTTTGGAAATATCCCCAAGGGCTTGGCCACGCCATTTAAGAAATTCTTGCACAAAATGTAGCAAAATAAACAGTGGTGGTTGCGTCGGTGGATCTCAGTGTCACTGAGGGTATCGCTTCGGGGTGCAATCATTGCCTTTTCAGGTTTTGCACGAAGTTCCCATATGCTCTATTCAACAGCGAATCCAATAGAAGCGTTGCACTTTAAGGTTATACAGCGCGTTACCTCTCTTACCATCCTCCTGCTCACCGGACCAATCTCTCGCCGCCCACATAGACTTCCTCATTACTGCAATAAAACACGTATGACGCTTCTCGCAGAGGGATGGCAAATACGAAATTAACGTTCGCTAACGCTGTACGTCTGAAAATGAAGCGTTTTGATTTCGTTGAATATCACGCGTGTATAGCAAAAGTGTGACCGCGTTCACTGAATTTAATTCCAGTATATTCATTCGCCACTTTAGAAGTATTGACAAAATACATAATCAATGTCTACAACATATAAATTAGTGTCACATGAAAGTGAAACGCGTGAGATTAGGTGGACAGTTTATTGTTTATTCTGAACTGATCTGTAAGACCTACGCAGCGTATTCTGGTGTTTTGAAGACATTGCATTCATTGACAAATAACGGGGGAGGTGGGGTTCTTTTCTGCTGATCAGACACCTGTGCCATTTCCGTAGAGGTCCTTTTTGTTGAGAACCACATCATGTGATTATTTGTGGACGTGAGAGAGTGCCAGGTTGATGTCCATTTTAATTAGGTTCTGGTTATGGGATATAAACGGCCTTAGATTTGTCATATTGATAACGCTAAGCAGGCAACAGCCGTGAGGCACTTTTAAGTGCGAAGCATTTCCTAGTAAACTTCGACGACTTTCAACGTATCTATCTATCTATCTATCTATCTATCTATCTATCTATCTATCTATCTATCTATCTATCTATCTATCTATCTATCTATCTATCTATCTATCTATCTATCTATCTATCTATCTATCTATCTAACCGCTTACGACTTTTAGCTCTCCTAGCCGTTTCGAATACGGTGTCTATACCAAACTTGGTGCATCATAACATCACTGTATGAAGAACGTGTTTGACTTGTCATAACATGAAAATCATGACATGTTTCTCATGAATGTCATGAGTTACATTTCATGGTCCCGCAGCTCTTGAGGTGGTTTCGTTCACATGGCGTGTTGCAAAACTGATATGGTATGGCATGATTGCATGGCGAACACAAGCAACTGACCCTAACATGAAAATCATGACATGCGTGTAATGTAACAACACGACTACATGTCACGCCCATGATGCGTTCGCGGCCGTTTCGCTAGTGTCACATATACCAAATTTGGTATTACAGTTTGTGAATAGATGACAAAGTTATGCGACAGGTGCAAACATGATAATCATGAGATGCGTGTCATGTAACAAAATGATTACATGCCGCTCTCATGATTCGCTGGCGGCCGTTTCGCTAGCTCCACTTATACCAAATTTGCTAATACGGGACGTGAATAGATGACGAAAGTATAATACTGGTGCAAAGATGACAATCACGACATGCGTGTAATGTAACAACATGACTACATGTCATACTGATGACACGCTGGTGGCCTTTCCGGAAGCTTCTGCGATAAGACGTGGCGCGACCTCGCATCGACAGCTGTCATGGCCATATGCCATGCACATATGCCAAATTAGGTATTACGTGACGCCAATGGATTACGAAGGTATGTGACTGGTGCACACAAGATAATAATGAGATGCGTGTCATGTGAGAACATTACTACAACCCATGGTCAAGGTGCCAATACATTTCGACGTGACGCGGTGCGCGTGCTATCCGGCGTTCATTTCGTCGCGTCATGCCGGTATTGCCATGCCAGGCGCCAGTCCTGCCATATACCCACAGGCGCGCGGCGCTGCGTTGCTTTGACGCATGCGCGTTTCAACATGTCCGGCGCCCCTCCATCACGAAAAGAGGGAGACGCAGTGTTGCCTGGGTAACGCATCGGCGTGTGCTCGCATTTTGCTAACGCTGCAACGCTGCGCCCAGCGTGCGTGCGCGTCAACGCTACATCACAGTATATTATCGTCGATACTTAAAAGTGGATACAAACTGAAAAACACCAGGTTCTCAATCAGAGAAGACTTTTCGCCTAGAATCCGAGACATCAGGCGAAAGCTATGGAACAGCGCCAAAGAAAATCGAGAAAAGAAGGAGAAGGTGTCGTTAGTGTTTGACAAATTGTTCATTAATAACCAAGCCTTTACCTGGGATGAAGAAAAGAACGACAAGGTTCTCGCCCAAAAAAAGGACGAGGTGCGATCAAGACCACAAACTCGGCAAGCTCATCTACACGCAAAATCGAAGCCTTGACTATATTGAATGTTAGCGCAAGAAGTGTTCTAAACAAAATAGATGCTCTCGAAAATCTTCTACTAGAATACAGTCCTAATATAGTAGGTGTGTCTGAAACATGGCTTTCTTCCGAGATATACGATAGTGAAGTTGTTCCTCCAAATTATTACGTTATCCGTAAGGATAGACCTTTTCGTGGCGGGGGCGTCGCTCTACTTATAAAGAAATGCCATTCATATGTATCGCTTCCAGCTGTAACAGATGCTGAGGCAATTTTCTGCCGGATTCTTTGCGATAGCACTTCTATATTCGTTGGATGCGTTTATCGAGGTCCGTCATCCGGACACGAATGCATAACTGCAGTTCATGACTTCATGCAGCGTCATGTTCGCAACTCTCGTGTCCTGCTTATGGGAGATTTTAATCTCCCAGACATTGACTGGACTACGCTAAACCACACATCATCTGTCTCGGACGCTCTTATAAACATAATGTTGAACTTTAGCCTTCAGCAAATCGTGTTATCTCCAACCCGCTTACAGAACACTGCCGAGAGCATATTAGGTCTGATACTGATTAGTCAGCACTTCCCGGAAGACCGTGTTCGCACTGACGTAGTTGACGGCATATCAGACCATCACATAGTCATATGCTTGCTGCTGCTTGACTCCAGTATTGCATGTGAGCAGCGTGGATCAACTGTAATTGATTTCAAAAAAGCTGATGATAGCAGCGTATTAACCGATCTCGCACATGAGTTTGAAAACTTTTTGCAGCTAGCTTTTGACGCATCTTGTGATACTGATCTACTTTGGCTAAGTTTCAAATCTACTGTTATGTACTGTGTCACTAACTTCATACCAAAGAAACACAAGAAAGCTCCAGGGAATGATCCTTGGATAACACGTGAGGTTATCCAGGCCAAGCTAGGTTAAAAAGGTTGCGTGTGGCTGCGAAAAACCATAAGTGTAAATCATCCATTCAACAGAAGTTGCAGTGTGCAAAATCAGAGTTTAAGCAAAAAAAGAAAACTGCCAGACAATATTATTTTAGTGTTACACTTCCAAGCTTTATTAAAAGCAATCCAAGCAAATTTTGGAGATACCTTCGCACTAGCAATAATACACAGTCGCACACGGATTCAGGGGAAAAAACGGAAAAGGCTTACGAATACAACATTTTTTTCCAATCAGTGTTCACGACTGATAATGGTGCCACTCCTCCAGTATTATCCCTCGATTCGCCAAGCATCGATCACCTAGAAGTCACAGATACAGGAATACTGAACTTGCTTCTTAACTTAGATCCTAAAAAATCAAGTGGTCCAGATGATATTCCTAACGAGTTCCTTAAGAGGTACGCGGAATGGTGTAGCAAGTTTCTTGGGTTAATCTTTCGAAAGTCGCTTACTTCATCCCAGCTGCCAGATGAATGGAAGATTGCAAAAATAATACCTATTCATAAATCAGGAGAACAGTCATTGGTTTCAAATTACCGGCCGATATCCCTCACTAGCATTTCATGTAAGCTACTAGAGCATATCATCCTCAAACACATAACTGTTTTTTTCGAGACAATAAAATTTTTGTCTCCTAATCAACACGGATTTCGTAGTGGCCTGTCCACTGTTACGCAGCTAACGGAGGTAGTTCATGATCTAGCTTCTACAATAAATAATCGTGGCCAAACAGACATAATTTTACTTGATTTCTTTAAGGCTTTCGATTGCGTATGTCACAGAAAGTTACTAATTAAACTGAAAAGTGCGATAGGAGAGGGGTTATTGTTTTCTTGGATAGAAAATTTCCTAACAAATCGCTCACAGTTCATGCAGTATGAAGGTCATATATCAAACATAGTCCCCGTAACTTCTCGGGTCCCTGAAGGTTTCGTCTTGGGACCACTATTATTTAATTTTCATAAATGACCTCACGTCAAACAATAACTGTAATATCAAACTGTTTGCAGATGACTGCATTATTTATAAGGAGGTAACCAGCTACACAGACCACATTAATCTCAATGAATGTCTAACCAAGCTAGCAGATTGGTGCGCTAAGTGGCAAATGTCCATCAATGTGAAAAAATCCGCAGCTATGACGGTAACACGTAAGCAGAATCCATCGCAATTCATCTACACCATTCATGGTTCACCACTGACTAATGTTGTGCAGCATAAGTACTTAGGCATTACATTAACGTTTGACTTGAGATGGGATACACACATAGCTAAGGTCACTGCGGCCGCACTGTGTAAACTTTTCTACCTAAAAAGACGACTTAGAATTGCACCAGCGCCCGCAAAACTCTTGGCTTATACTATGTTCGTAAGAGCAGTATTAGAATATGCCCCCGTAATTTGGTTTCCTTATACGCTAAGTGGTATTAATAAATTAGAGGGAGTCCAACGCAAAGCCATACGGTTTATACACAACAAGTTCAAACGTACAGATTCTCCCGCTAACCTTCTGGCTTCTTCTGGCTTTGAAAAACTAGCTACTAGGGCAAAAGAGGCACGCCTGAGGTTCTTGTACCAGTTGTTACATGGCCACTACAAAGTAGATGTGTCTAAGTACGTCACATTTTCAGTCACGCCCTACTCGTCATAAGCACAAATACAGTCTGCAAGAATATTCCTCACTCAGTGACGTCTTTGGAAAATCGTTTTTCCCACTAACAATACGCGAATGGAATAAACTGAATGCAAATGCTACTAATGCCGACACTCTATCCACATTCACCGCAGTGTTAGAAACCATGCGTAATCTACAGTATTGCTTCAATGCTTCACATACCTTTGCTATTTTCCTCTTTTCTTTTTCTTTTTTGCACGGCGCACTGTAGCAGGCCAGAAGGTACTGGGTGAGGCTTATGTATGTCACTTGGAATGTTATTGTTTGTTCTTCATGAATGTATACTACCTGCAATGTGCCCTCTGTAATGACTCCAACATTGGAGTCGACAGTATTGCAAATAAATAAATAAATTAGGCCCTTCAAGATGTGCTCGCGCGCGTTTTGCTATCTTCACGTAGGCTAACTTTGGTATCACGTGACGTGAATGGACGACGAAGGTAAATGACACAACCGAACATGATAATCACGACACAAAAGTCATGTATGGCATCATTTACTTCCACTTTGTAACGTTGTGCTGATTTTACAGTGACATATGAACATTTCTCATTCGTGCTTCGCATATCATCGATTGCAACAGTACGTGGGATCTGCCGATTTTTTTAACTACAATATGACTTCATGAACGGGCTTGCTGACCGGCAGATTGTCAAAACACTGGAGTATTTTTTTATCAATCAATCTGATTTACTGATAAACCAAAAAAAACATTACAAGATACCTGGACCGTTAGCCTACATTGGCTAGTGATCGGTCCATATTAGAGTACATAAAAGCAGCTAAGCAGAGCATATTTAGCAATAAACACATATATACACAATCATTTATACGTTTAACTATTCACATATGCACATACATACTACATACATAAGAAAAAAAAAACTATTTATATGTCTTGATGCTGCAAGCAAAATATTTTCACACTGTGCTTAAAGTTTCCTGCCGCCTTAACTTCTAAGGGTGGTCGGTTCCAAATTTTAGTCCCATGAAATTCCAATAAGCGTTTTCCATATAAGTTATAGCTTGTAGGTAAGTTAAAATAGCCATTCGATGCGTCTCTAGTGTTTCGCGATGGTATTGTAAATAGAGTGGAGGAGAGGGGAAAGCTAGTGCCTATAATTTTCTGAACAAAAAAGGGCAACCTTATAATCGCGAAGTGCTCAACTGAGACAGCGAGTATTACTCACTGTCTCAGTTGTCTTAGCATGATCACAAGGTGATCCCTCAGCTGTTGAGACGACGTGTCTACACAACGAACGGCATACTTTGAAAACGTTTAAGGTTTGCCTGGAGCTTTGCGGGCCTCATAAATACGCTGTTATATGACACCAGCGCATGTTCAAATAATGTTATGATATAGGAAAGTAAGTGCCATTAGTAGCTTTTTATGCTAAATTATGACCTGATGAGCCATTGCATCAACTACTTCTGTCATTACAGAAGTAGTTGAGGCACGTACCTTTGTAAAGACACCATACATTTTCGATTTGTACCAATTCCAATGACGCAAGGACCAACCTTGTTTTTAGTAGCGATGCTCCTCAAGGCGTGGGTTGAGCATCCCGTCGTAATCGTGTGTAGCCACCGCTCGTTAGTTCTTGAAATGTCCGTAGAGGGCGGTACTTATACATATAATGAAATACATATACGCTGAAAATGCAAATGGTACGATACTGGATGACATTACTTTTAGAATGATAAGTAATAAAAATCACAGCATATCCATGAATTGAATGACGGTGAGTGGAGCGAAGCATCCATCAGTCCGTTCGCGCTTCCGTTCAAGTTTATGCCATCTTGAAGATGGCATAAAGTTTAACATGCACAGCAAGATGTCTGTGGAAGTGTGCGAAATGTAAGAAGCATATTGTTCAGTCGAAAGTTCTATCTGGCATACCTAGTTTACCTATATCCTACGCTTAAATTATGCTGCCACACTTACTAAGAACGATAAGAAGATCATATGGCTAGCTAGCTTTCATAAAACGCAACAACTTGTATCGTTAGAAAGAAAATGGTGCTGCGATGGTCACTACTGCTCTATCGCTCACTACTGCTCGCTACTGCTCACTACTGCTCACTACGCTCACTACTGCTCTATCGCACTTTCGCCAGCACAAACATTTTTCACGTTTTAAACATCCATAATTTTGGGTAATGCGAAAGAAGGGAAACGGAAGTCTATATTTTAAATTTGCTTGAGTTTGTCAGCTGTAGTTTTGAAGAAACACGAAAAATCTTTAAATTAATAAAAGTGGAGGATTGAGCAACAAGATCTTCTTAGGAAACATTTTGCGTTTTTCAATAGCCATAAGGGGTGCTTGTAGGGGTGCAGGAAATTATCATGTAACTCGTGACATTTTTTGGGGAAAAAAACATCCTAACAATTGCTTACGGGTGTGATGAGAATGACTGTAAAGCAATAGGGTCAGGTTAGTACCGAAACTGACACATCGAGGAATGTAGGCATAAACTTGTGCAAAGAAAAAAACAGCATGAATAACCTGTCAAGTTGAAAATTGTCAATGTTGATAGCTGCAAACATGCCACGTTGCTGACGCGTCCTACTTCAACCACGTGAACCTTGTGTAGCATTTAGGTTCTTCGCAAATGATAGGCGGACAGGTTGCTTTGCTCTCGTGAGGCAGTACTTATTTCAAATGTTCTTTCAGCGTTAGACCTGAAGTGCAGAATCGCTAAACACAGTGATTGCTTCTGTGTTAAATTCTGTGCTTTTTTTACCACTAGGTGGACACATTGGCTGCGCTGCAGGTCCCGACAACTTTGGCATCCAGGGTGACACGACCAACCGGAGAACGTTCACCGCTGCCTTGGAATACTTCAACTACCCCGCCGGAACAGCGAGGTCTTGTTCCATTTCGTCACCTACAGGGAGATGAATGTATTGGACCTCTTTGCCGCTATGTGGCCAATATGCTGCGGTCCAAACTTTCCTCTGATGTTGACCCTTGCGTTGATTTCTACCAGTATGTCTGCGGCAAATTCCAAGGCTGGGGCACCTTCACAGACGTACGTCGAATTTTCAAGGCAATTCTGAGCTAGCACTGCCTTTCTTGTTTTCTACTAATAGTGAGCTGCCTAGAAAGTGGGACGAAAAGAACAAAACTAGGCAGATCCCACTTACCTTGAGAATCAATGTTATGCAAAACGTGCGTTGGCAAGGTGACTGTGTTCTAAGTTTTCATTGAGTAGTGCTGATGATATGTTCTATTGCACGCATACACACAAGTCAAACAGCCACATATGTTTTATATAAACAGTGGTTCACAGCTGTGTAAAGATTGTAACAAACATAGATATCGGCAGCACCGCAAGCAGTAAGCTGATATGTAGCGCCGGCGGTCGCGAGAATGGTAGCCCTTGACACTTCTACATAAATAAAAATTAAGCTGATGGCGCCTAACTATTATTGATGTAACCCAGCGTGACAGCTGCATTGAAAGAATACATACGTAATAGTTATAAAATTGGAAAGCCAGCATTGCAACTCATATAGACATTTCACGAATATTAGGGCCTATTCGAAAATTGATTCCAAAACCTGGGGTGGCTTTCTGGTAGAATACGAACGGATGCACATGTGGACGGACGCATGCACGAATGCAGGGCAGAACGCATGGACAGATGCATGGACGGATGGATGCATAGACAGAGGGATGCACGGACGGAAGCGTGGACAGACTGGTCGACGCCTCACCCCAATCATCATCATTTACTTCATGTATATGCTGTGATTTTTATAATAAGTATGTGTATACTTGGCGACAACTTTCCTTAGTACTGAAGGGAAAGGTACGGAGGTGGAGCTTCTGCACAAGTAGCACAACGCGAGTAGTCCATTTTGGCGCAACTTTAGTAAAGCTATGTAAATTGACGGGAGTGGATCATCAGTGTTTCATGTGGACGCAGACGCCGCTTTGCGTTTGAGGTGCACGTAAAAAGGCGGCACTTTCTCGTGCGTTCAAAAATGAGAAAGCACAACGAATAGCTTAAAGTAGACACAACTGTCTTAATGGAGGGAGCTGCGCCCTGTCTCAAAGAGACTCACGTAGAAAATAAACGGGGAACTTCTATAATTCATGGTGAAAAACGGGCGCTATTTTGGAACTACATTCAATGGCGGTAGGATGCCCGCAATTCGGCTTTGTAGCCTTCGCTCCAATGCGAAGAAAAGTTGTTGCCGAGTATAGTGAAGAATTTCCAGTGCTGAAGCCACATCGCCAGCGCTGCATGGAGCACAAGCCCGCGCAGCGCTGGCGATGTGGCTTCACACGAGCTGCTAGTCAGTGGTTTCTGCAACGCTGCTTGCGTCTGTCCAGCTTGCTGCTAGTGTTCAGACGAAGCGTTCGTTTCGGCCCAGTGTTTTCATTGTATTTTTTTGTGTAGGTTGCCGTTGTTTTCCCTGCCCTGGAATTACAGAGTTACACGCTGCCACCCGTCATGCCTGACGGCGGCAACTCGACTATTCCATGGTTTCGCCGCCCAGGGGAAATCCCGGTGCCCAACTCTTGCGAGAACCTGGCATCTTCCGTGGCACCGATGGAAAAGATGTCAAGAATAGCTTGAACCCCAAGAAAGAGCCGGCGTTACCAAATATATTAATGATTTCTTGAACCTCGGCACTGTCTTGTTATATTTGAGGGACGCCACCATGCTGCAGTAGAGAAACCACAAGACTGATATACCTGCCTGGGCAACCTTCAAAATCGCCCTGTTGTGTGCAAACATCGGGCAGAACAAAGTCTACGAAGCCGGTTCCAGGAAGCGGGTGAAACGTTCACAAGCTATAGTGATGACGTTCTCTCCTTATGACGCGAGTTAACCAGACCATGGTGGTAGCAGACAAGGTGTGTCCCATTATTGAGGGCATTTCAGAGTGGTATTCTACATGCTCACCTATTAAACCTGCCACTCTCTCAGAGATCATTGGTCTCTACCAGTGTTTTGATGTGCTCCGTGAACAGCGTCTTCTTAGGCGTCGCCAACAAGTATCGGACGAGACTTTCCCGAGTCGCGCTAGTGCCCCTCACCTTGATAAGATACTTTGCCAGGTCGAGGAATCAGTTCGTGCCGAGGTAACTCGTCAGCTTTTGACGCTATTCACAACCCGCCGACCCCCGTAGCCTTTGACAGCGAACATTTGCAGATGATACAGTACCATGTTTGCGCTGCTGTGCCTTCCGTCGGGGAAACTTCACCGGCGCCGACTTCTATGTGCCAAGGTGAACGCACTTTTCCGCTACGCCGTAGTTGCTCCGCGGCCAACACTTCAAATCGATTCGCCTTTACCACCAGCCGTGCAACTTTGACCATTTCCCCGTGTCGATCAGGGAATGTACTTTCAGGGCGCACATGTGACAATTGGCCAATATGTTTTGCGTGTGGGCTTCCTGGTCACGTCGCTCGATATTGCCGTGGTCGACCACGTCCCTACCACCAAAGCTTCGAACCTGACCCTTATGCATCACCGTACCAATAGTTATCCCCATTTCTGAACCCCGGCCAGGTGTCTCCGTATGCCGACTATAGCATTCACACTAAGCAATAATCGGCATCACCTCGACGCCACTCGCCATCGTCGATGCGTCATCTTTCTTATACACCGCAGCAGAAAAATTTGTTGTCGCAGTGCCAAAGGCCGCGACAATACCCGATGAAAAGAATGAGGCCTCTTCCTTCTTCGACGAATGTTACTGATAGGTGTGTGACCAGTGTTGCGGCACTCACGCTTATCGAGACTGGTTCCGCAGTTCCAGGTATCAGTTCTGAACTCTGTCGCTCACTAATGGAAGTTACGATGCCGATGTCAAACATAGCGCTTCGTACCACCAGAGCAGACCGCATCACGTCGGTCATCACATGTTTAGCCCGCGTCAAGATAAGCAATAAAATCTACGTCCTTGAATTTTTAGGCATGCACTAGTGCTTCCATCACCTCATTTCCGGGTGGGACATTGTTGCCACAAATGAAGCCGTCATCCACTTTTCTGCGTTACATGCACATTATGAAATGTAATCTAGGTCTCAATTTGTAGTTGTTGCACGTGCGAGGGTAGCCACTGCATAATGTTACCTCACTACAGAGATGGCGTCCGGTACGTTGCAAATGATCGGAGCGAAAAGCGCATCTCATTATAAAGGCGTACTTGTTTTACGCCAGCTATTAGGCAACATAATCAATCATTTGCATGAAGCATTTGGTGAAGATTTTGCAGTCATCTTAATGAACAAATCAGAGACTCTCTTCTATGCTTCATTATGAAGGAGGCTATTTTTGAGCTCCACTTGCAAAATCTGTGCTACGCATGACTGCTAGACTTTATTAGGCAGTTTACAGTTTATAGAAGCCTTCGTTTTTATCTGTACGGGTTTTTTTTCAACCAGTACGAAAAGTCTTTCATGACTTCTCAAGAAATCTCAGCGGAGACAAGTTGGCTGCTTTATAGTATATGGATAAGTAGAGTAATGTTCTGAAGAGCCCTCTGACTTCACCTGAGTGGTCATACACGCTATCAGTTCGACCCTACATTCATGACAGTATCTGCCATAGGCAATTGTGTGAACTTAGAGTTTGAAACAACTTTCTGGCGTCTCTCATAATTATTTTGTGCTTTCGGGACGTTAAGCAACAACTTTTATTATCAATTTCTTTAGTATTTCGTAGATCCGCCTATATTTTTTATGAATATTCGGCTCACTGCCACTTTTCTTTTTCCTCGTTGAACTATTTCGCGCGTGACACTCACGTGTTTTTGTCTTGGAAAATTGTTATGAAGAATGGGGAAATATTCACACTGTACTAAAAATGAATCATTCGCATCACACTAATTAGCATGGCTGCATTTCGGGCGTGACTAAACTGGCATGTTTGTGACACCGATGCAATTCAAAAAAAGGTTTGAGTCGCCCTTATAAATGGTATTAACTAATCTCGCTTGAGAAACAGCTTCTTACTCACATGAGAAGAAGAATTCCGTAAACACAGCACGTCATGCCATTTTCTTTTCCTTTCAGCTACAAACTGCCACACGGCTTGGCGATTATACAAGCTTCATCTCTTTAGATGCACCATCATCCAATCAAACTGCGATTCAGAAAGCAGCGGCATTGTACCGATCCTGCATGTCTCTCGGCTCCTCATACCAACACCAGGTAAGAGTGCTTCTTAGCTTACCCTTCAACGACGTGCACCGTTTGAGCCATCCACATTGCGAGAAGGGGTAGAAAGTATCAAGTTCTAAATGCTATTTTGTTTTGAAGGCCGTCCAATTGATGCGAACATGCGAAATCTTGAAATGTTTTTTGACACACGTCGTTGCTTATACAAAAGAGTGCGTGCCTGTAGCTATAAACACCAAAAAACATAAGTAAAGAAACACGTAGTAAGCCACCGTCGATTAAATTGGCCGACTTAATCTGTTATATGAGCTTGTGGGTGGCTGCTGATGATTCTTGCTCGTGACATGAACCGAACAAAGAAATCAGTTTTAGAGGAAGCGTCCAGCAAGGAATTATTAAAAATAGAAGACCTTTGACAAAAGAAGAGCTACTCAATCAGAAAGCACGCATGAAAAACACGCACAGGATGAATGTATACCAACGCAACTGTTGCTGATTAGCAACTGTTGTATTGCATACCAACTGTAGCAGGGCCCTAGAACACAAAGATTGATGTAAAATGCACACATATATTAATAAACTTCTCAGCGCTAAAAACTTCAGACAACGAACACAAGAGGCTCTTCTGTTGTCTGAAGTTTTTTTGCGCTAAGACATTCAATAGTGGACTACCAACTAGCCCAATCCCACACTTTACTTCAGCACACATATGCACAGGAACAATGCGCACTGACAACTACCCAAGAATCTTGTGTAGGAGCAGTACGTTCAAAGTGTAGCATATACAGTGGCTTCGATGATGAAAATGCCAGCGTTTCGAGATAGATTATTTGGCTCATATCAAGTAGACAAGTACGCGAAATATAGCCAAGGCATTGCTTATTGTGCCACGAGATTAACAACAGCAGAAACATTTGCTCAATGCCAAACCTCACAGTGCTGCCTACGCACTACATCTCATATCCTACTGCTGCTTGCGATGTGTTTTTTTTTGTTCCTGCTGGTCATGAAATATCTCGTGCTCATGCACGTAGTCTAGATTGGATAATCATTTCAAAAAAGGAAACAAATTTCTTCGAATAGCCACTAATTCAGCTCTTTTACCTCGCACCTCACTCATTTCGAAAATGCAGCTACGGCAGTGAGCGAAGAGAAAGTCATGTGCCCTAGAGGTAAAACTCACACTTTGCGGTAAAAGCGCAAAACTGAACCTATTTCATGAAAATTAAGACCAATTTCAATGAAGATAACCATCATGGAATTCGAAGCGGCACCAGCGCGCACGCTGTTGATCTGGCTGAAACAGGTGTCGGCGCAGGTGCTGAAAGAATGGTTTCAAGCGAGACTTTGTTCAGCCTGTACTCGGGTAAACCTTTCTTTGAAGAGCAAATACACGTGAGGCAGGTTGTACTGCGTGCAAGGTTCATCGCAGACAAACGAGCCGAAAAAGTGTTTCCACTCGGAGTGCGGTCGAGCGTTGAGGGCGGTGGAGAGGGTGAATCGAGAGAGAAGTGTGTTGTGAGCGGGCAGAGGAGCAACAACACCTAAGAGTGTTCGGAGGAGCCAGCAGGTGCTGTGGGTGAGGGAGAGAGTGACGGCAACTCCCAACAGTGAATTTACCTACTTGGCATCGTTCCAACAACTTTGGCAAGAAGTACGCAGTGTGGTAGATAGATATGTAGGGTTTAACGCCCCAAAACCACTATATGATTATGAGAGACGCCGTAGTGGAGGGCTCCGGAAATTTCGACCACCTGTGGTTTTTTAATGTGCACCCAAATCTGAGCACACGGGCCTACAACATTTCCGCCTCCATCGGAAATGCAGCCACCGCATCCGGGATTTGAACCCGCGACCTGTGGGTCAGCAGCCGAGTACCTTAGCCACTAGACCACCACAACGAGGCTACGCGGTGTGGTGCGCCGGCACGGACACACAGATAGATTTTAGAGTTACAGAGGCTAGTCAACGATCTGCTTCGGATCTACAAGATAAGCCAATAAGTACGAGGGGGGGGGGAGGCATTCCTTGTGCATTGAAGCTTAACTACAAAACCCCACTGCGACGGAACGCTGGCCGGTTTCAGGATTGGCGACGCGACAGGAGCATGTGCATAATTCAAGACAATCCTGTGCCCTTGTGAACCTGTTTCTGAAAAGCTAAAAAATTGAACTTTTGCGTGGCTCACCCGCGATACGACACAGACGCCGCACAGGCACACGTGCTCCGCGTCCCTACTACACTACTTAGCGTTTATTACAGCGTGTCATGCATTTGTCCTTGGTTCAAATTCTGCTCCTTCTCTGGAAGAGCAGGCTAACCAACACAGCTGCTATGAAAGGCCAGCGTAGGAGCTGGTTAGTTGTACATGGTTGACACTAGCAACGCGCTGAATTGCAGACGAAGAAAGACACTCGGTGCAAGGGTACGACGCAGACGAGTGCAAATTAACGGCGGTTTGTTCGATGGAAACGTGACAAATATGTATAGGGTGAAAGGAAAAAGAAATGAAAGTAAGCGCAAGCCTTCGAACTACACACAACAAGAAAGCAACAATCTGCGTGACATCAAATCAAGCCTTGTCCACTATCTAAAATTTTCATTTAAAACAGAAACTTCATCATTCGGCAAATGCATAGATTGCACACTAACGCACCTGTCTTCCTGAAGCCTGCTCATCTTTAAAGTTTTAATGATTTTTTGCTTAGTATTTTTAGGTCTTGATACAGTGGTGTTTTCGAAATTTGGTTTCCAATGGCACTTTCTACAATGGGTAGCTAAGTTACAAGGCTGTAGTTGTAATCCTGCTTGCGTAAACGTTATGACACCTACCCGTTTGTACAGCATTCCAACTTCTGCACGACAAAGAAACAGCATTTTTTCCACGGTAAAAGCTTGTTGACATGCTTAAAAGAACATGTATTATTTGCCTTCTGATTGTTGCTGTTTACTTGGTGACACTTGCTGGAGCAAGGATACGAAGGAAAGAGAAATTAGTAAAGCTTTCACGATGCGCACACTTGGTGAAGACAGGTGTGTTAGTGAGCCATCTATACAATTGTGTGACGACGGGTTCGTTTTTCTACATGGAAATTTTGTATAATTGACAAGGCTGCATTGAACGTCACGCAGACAGTTGCTTTCTAATTGTGGGCTTTGCGCAGGTTTACGCCTTCTTTCTTTTTTTTCTCTTCCACTCTATACACATATTTCCATCTTTCTATCGAATAAACAGTTGGTCGCGCTAGTGTGTGTCCTAGCTTTGCCTGCATGTGTCTTTTTCCATGTGCAATTCAGCTCGTCGCGAGTGTGAAGCAGCTCCTATGGGGTGACGCCCTTGAAAGCGCGTCCGCACGTCCTCCGCACCAATAAAGGCGTTAGCTGAATCCCCCCTAACTCTTTGTACAACTATCGGTACAGAGTGCATACAAATAGGTAACCGTTAGTATTCCGGAGATTATATGAGACGTGGCGAAATTGTCCAGCATAATTCGGCGGACAGTCTCAAGTCATGTATGGGACTTCAAATATCTTTTATTAGAAAGGTATACAACAATGTATCTTGAAAGCGCTCTATGAAGCAGCACAAACGCCCAGGCTTACGAAGAGGCCAAAGCGTAGATTGAGCACGCCACAGTAATCACTGGAAAGAAAGAGGGTCGGTGAAACCTTAAGACAAAAAAAACAAGGTCGAGGGACAAACGCATGCTTTAGTCAACGTAAATACGGCTTGAGTATGAGCAGCGCGTGCATCGGATGTCATGATACTCACTGATCATGAGGGGTAATGCATTGCATTAAAAAAAGCGAATGCGCCTGGTGAAATTATAAACTCACGCAAGCGGATGACATCATGAATTATTCATGTATAACGTGGCCACTGCAAGCACAGTACCAGAATTATTGGTGATATTTTAAATTAACTTTTGGCGTTTAGAGGGCGTGTTCATGCTCATGATGGTAGTGACACTGTAACGAGGTGATAACAAGTCTTGAAAAAGGAATGTGACCTTGCCTGACGATATATAGCACGAAAACAAAACGATGACAAAGAGACAAGAAGGTCACGAAGGACACGAGCACAAAGACAAGAAGGGCCTTCGCGCCCTTCTTGTCTCTGTGTCGTCGTTTTGTTTTCGTGCTATAACTATCGGCGTGCCATACCAACTAGCCCAAGCTGCCACACTTCTAAGTGACCTTGCCCCCATTGGAGAAATCTATCGTTCAAATGTTTTAGCAATGAAAAAAGTGCAAGTATAATGTAAGAGGAAAAGTCTTAGGTACAAGCAATAAATCACTGCAAGAACCAAGAATATAGTAGTTGGGGACGCGCAGGAAACCGTACGACATGAATGATTTCAGGTTGCGGACGCCACCGTTGAGAGTTCGTGCTGTTGGTGACGACCTCATAATCCAGGGCACCAAGCCGTCGAACTACCCTCTATGGTCCGAAGTACCGTCGCAGAAGTTTTTCAGAGTCCACGTTGGCGTATCGTTGTTCAAACGCAAATCCGGTAACTGGGCTGGTATTTCAAGAAACTTAGTCAAAGATTACAACGGCGGCTCTAGGTAGACTGTTGGTTCTTGATGCGGAGCTGGGCAAGTTGTCAAGCTTTTTCGGCACACTGAAGGTATTCAGTCACGCTGATAATTTCTTCGTCGCTGACGTTGGGTAACATGGCGTCAAGCGCCGTGCTTGGGCTCCTTCCATATGCCAACTTGTACGGAGCCATTTTTATTGTTTCGTGCAAGGCAATGTTCTACGCGAACTTCACGTACAGAAAAATACATCCCATGTCTTGTGTTCCACGTGGACATACAAACAAGGTCAGCATGTCAACGACGGTCTTAGTAAGACGCTCGGTCAGCGCATTTGTCTGTGGATGGTAGGCGGTGGCCTGTCACTAACTTGTCTTACTATACTTCAGGATCAACTAAGTTAGATGTGTTGTAAAAGCCATACCTCTGCCCCTATTAAGGACTTGTGGAGCTCCATGGAGCAGGAGAATGTTCTCGACGAAGAATAATGCTACCTTGGTGGCGCTGCCTTTGGGCAATGCCCTTGTTTCGAGGTAGCGTGTGCGCTTATTCAGTAACTATGACGTCCCGTTTGTTCCAGAAATTTGATGTCGGGAATGGCCCCAGTAAGTCCATACAGATTTGCTAGAACAGCGGCTGGGGTGGTTTCATGGGCTGGAGAAGTCCTGCTGGCCTAGTCAGCGGTGTAATAAATGCGAAGCATTTTTTAGCGAACTTCGATGACTTTGCGCTCACCTATCTATCTATCTATCTATCTATCTATCTATCTATCTATCTATCTATCTATCTATCTATCTATCTATCTATCTATCTATCTATCTATCTATCTATCTATCTATCTATCTATCTAAGATATCTATCTATCTATCTAACTATCTATATATCTATCTATCTATCGATCTATTTATCTATCTATCTATCTATCTATCTATCTATCTATCTATCTATCTATCTATCTATCGGCCTACTACTTTTATCTCTCCTGGCCGTTTCAATAATGTTATTGATACCAAACTTGGCATGGCATAACATGATTGTATTAAGAGCTTATTTGACTAATCATAATATAAAAATTATGACATACATGTCGTGAATGTCATAATTTACATTTCATAATCCTGATGCTCTCGCGGTGGTTTCGTTCACATGTCTTGTTTCAAAACTGGTATGGTATGACATGATTGCATGGTGAACGCAAGCGACAGACCCTAACAAGAATATTGTGACAGGCGTGTCACGTAACAACTTGACTACAAGGCAGGCTCATAATGCTCTCGCACCGCGCCACGATGGTCTACTGGCTATGGTACTGGGCTGCTGACCCGCAGGTCGCTAGTTCAAATCCCGGCTGCGGCGCTGCATTTCCGATGGAGGCGGAGATATTGTTGGCACGTGTGCTCAGATCTGGGTGCACGTTAAAGAACACTAGGTGGTCGAAATTTCCGGAGCCCTCCACTACGGCGTCCATCATGATAATATGGTCGATTTGGGACGTTAAATCCCACATATCAATCAATGATGCGTTCGCGGGCGTTTCGCTAGTGTTACATATACCATATTGAGTATTACGGTACGTAAATGGATGACGACGACATGTGACTGGTGCAAACATGATAATCATAAGATGCGTGTCATGTAACAACAGGACTACATGTCACGCTCATGATGCGCTGGCGGCCGTGTCACTAGCTTGACTTGCACCAATTTTCATATTACCGGACATTATTACATGACGAAGGTAGCCCCACCGCGGTGGTGTAGTGGCTAATGTACTCGGCTGCACACCCGCAGGTCGCGGGAACAAATCCCGGTGGCGGCGGCTTCATTTTCGTTGGAGGCGGCAATGTTGTAAGTCTGTGTGCTCAGATTTGGGGGCACGTTAAAGAATCCCAGGTGGTCAAAATTTACGGAGCCCTCCACTAAGGCGTCCCTCATAATCATATGGTGGTTTTGGGACGTTAAACCCCACATATCAATCAATGATGCGTTCGCGGGCGTTTCGCTAGTGTTACATATACCATATTGAGTATCACGGTACGTAAATGGATGACGACGACATGTGACTGGTGCAAACATGATAATCATAAGATGCGTGTCATGTAACAACAGGACTACATGTCACGCTCATGATGCGCTGGCGGCCGTGTCACTAGCTTGACTTGCACCAATTTTCTTATTACCGGACAATATTACATGACGAAGGTAGCCCCACCGCGGTGGTGTAGTGGCTAATGTACTCGGCTGCACACCCGCAGGTCGCGGGAACAAATCCCGGTGGCGGCGGCTTCATTTTCGTTGGAGGCGGCAATGTTGTAAGTCTGTGTGCTCAGATTTGGGGGCACGTTAAAGAATCCCAGGTGGTCAAAATTTACGGAGCCCTCCACTACGACGTCCCTCATAATCATTAGGTGGTTCTGGACGTTAAACCCCACATATCACCATCATGACGAAGGTATGATACTGGTGCAAACTTCATGAACATGATATGCCTGTCATGTAACAACGTGACTACATGCTACGCGCATGATGTGCTCGCGGCCGTTTCAAAAGCTTTACATGTACCAAAATCGTTAATACGTGACGCGAACGCACGACTCGGGTAAATAAACATACAAACATCATAATCACGGCATGCTTGTCATCTAACAACATGACTACATGCTACACTAATGTTGCGCTCGAAGCCATTTCGCTAGCCTTGCATATCCCATAGTTGGTTTTACGTGACGCCAATTGATGAAAAAAATATGTGACAAATGCAAACAAGATAAATAATACATTTACTACGTGTGTTAGACCTATATTTGAGTACGCTTGCCAACTATGGGATCCATTGGAAGTTAGTCTCATTTCTCAAATTGAAGCTATCCAAAACAGAATAGTCAGGTACGTACTAGGCAGGTACAGTAGGATGGACAGTGTCACAATGATGAAAAAAAGAATTGAATTGGGGATTGTTGTCTGCGCGAAGATGAAAGTTAAGGCTAAAACAATTTTTTAAATATATAATAACAAGGTAGGCATAGACAACGATAAATATTTGAATACACCTTACATCTGTTTCTATACGTAATGATCACAAACACAAAATCCGTCAATACTGGCCCAGGACGTGCATATTTGCGAATTCTAATTTTTCCGAAGTGTGTAGCCGAATGGAACAAGATCTCTGAAGGACAAGTCTGTTGAGTATATGAAAATTTATTTGTATCTGTTGTAAAATTCCCTGCTGTAACGCAAAAGGGCGATGAGGGGTAATTCTTAATAAAAAAAGGAAAATACTCGCAGGTGCGCATCGCTCTGTGTTGTTTTGACCCATGCACGTTGACCCAACCAGACAAGCCGCCGCCGGATGACAGCGTACCACCCACAGACCGACGGCCTCACCAAGCGGCTAAATAAGACCATCGCCGACATGCTGGCGATGTACGTCGATGTCGAACGCAAGACGTGGGACGCCATTTTTCCGTACGTGACCTTCGCATACAACACGGTGGTGCAGGAGACGACACAGATACCATACAAATTGATTTACGGAAGGAGCTCGGCAATTAGGCTCCACGCCATGTTACCCAACGTCACCGACGAAGAAAACGTCGATGTTAGTGAGTACCTTCACCGCGCCGAAGAAGTTTGAGAACTCGCGCGCCTCCGTATCAAGAACCAACATATGACTGACAGCTGCCGTTAAAATCATCGACGACGCTTCGTGGAATACCAGCCCGGTGAACGTGTTTGGGTGTGGACGCGGATACTCAGGGAAAAGCTTCTCAGTGAAAAGCTTCTGCGACAATACATCGGACCGTACAGGGTGGTTTCACGTCTCGGCTCACTGAATTTTGAGGTTGTCCCCGACAGCATCATGAATTCTCACCAACGCTGATCCCGAACTCAAGTCGACCATGTCACACGCCTCAAACAGTTTCATGCGCGGTAACGAACTTATACAGTGTAATTTTTTGCTGTATGAAAGCTGTGTTGTATTTATTGCTTGCACTTTGTTGCATTATTGTTGTACTTTGATCATCCGGTAAAGCATCGGGACGATGCCTTTTTCAGAGGTGGGCAATGCCACGTTCCTTTCCTAGAGTTTTGTCATCGCCCCAATACTCTACGCAATTCTCAGCGCAAACCGCGCCCTCGGTCTTCGAGAAACTTTAGGACTGCGGTAGGTCATTTTTATAGGATCAGCCCACTCCACGAACAATACAAATTATTATGAAGCCTACGTCACCGCTAGTGATAACGCTAGAACAATTCATGGCAAGTGTATAAATGCTGACGCGCTTCGCTCCTTGTCACTTGATCGACGGCTGACGACCCGTTCACCGCTATCAGTGCAGGTCTGCTACTGTGATACGTCTTTCTGTTTACCGGGCATAAGTTCGTCAAAATGAACCGTTAAACCTTCAACGTACTGTCTGCTTTTTCGTCAACGTCACGACCCTGTGACAATAGCAAGCCACTACTATCCCGCTGTGGAATAGTTGGGTTCAGCTTTAGATAGCGACAGGCTAGCATAACTCATCACCCCTTCCAATCCGTCAGTCCTTTGCGCAAGAAGAGCACGAAGTCCTATGCTGCTATCGTCAGAGTGTACTTTTTTTGTGTATTCGTCAAACTGTAGTAGTACCGGTGGTGTCTGGGGGCACTGTTAAATTGCTGCAATGCTTCCTCTTGTGCCGCTTCCCACATGAGTTTTACGCTGGTTTTCGTGCGGTGAGTTAGCAGTTCATGATCTGTGAAACTATTTTTACGAAGTTCCTCTATTAGGCGCACAATCCAAAAAATCGGCGCACAGCCATCTTGTCAGTGGGCCGTGGGAATTCAGCAGGGGCGGCTGTTTTCCACGGGGTGTGACGTACTGAGAAAGTATTGAGTCTTGCCAATGACCTGTCCTGCGAACAAGAGCTCCTCGGCATGAAGTAGTACCTTTTGGCTTCAGGGTGAGTCCAGAGGTCTTCATAGCTTGAAGCCACGCTTCAAGGTGCTGGAGATGCTCATTGAAGCTTAAAGAAAACACGATGACGTTATCTGAGAACACGAGGCAAGTCTCCCATTATAATCCAGCCGGTATGGTATCCATACCAAACTGGAACGTTGCAGGTGCCGAGCGACGTCGAAACGACATGACCTTGAACTCAAAAAGGCCATGTGGTCTGATGAAGACAGTATTCTCTCAATCTTTTTCGTCAACCTCGATTTGCCAACAGCGGGTCTTGACATCACTCCACAAAATGTACTTCGCACTGTGGAGTCGGTTCAAGGCTTCATCTATGCGTGCGAGAGGGCACACGTGTTTCGTGATTTTGTTCAGGTGGCGGCAATTGACGCAAAAACGCAGTGTCCCGTTCTTCTTCTTCAATAATACCACGTGTGACGCCCACGGACAAATAGATGGCTGAATGGGGTCGTCACGTAGCATTTCGTCGACTTGTTTCTTCACGGCGTCGCGTTCGCACGTCGAAACTCACTCGTAACCCAGGCTTTGTTGAACAGATCGTGCACTTTCTTCTGGTATGATGCGATGTTTCTCGACTGGTGTTTGGGAAATTCTCGATGTTGACGAGAAGCAGGCCTTAAATTGCAAGAGCAGGGACTTGAGATTATCTTAATGGCACTTCGAAAGGCTCGGATTCACGTCAAAATCTAGTTCGGGACCTGGATTTGTTGAAGCGAATTCGGCAGCGCTGAAGAGGGTGAAAGAATTGCTTGGATCCATGAATTTGTTGATATAGGTTTCTATCGTACCAACGTTGACGTGCATGCATTCACGGCTGAAGTTTGTCGGCACCATTTTTGCTTTCTTGCCTCGCAACTCAGCTCTGCTTTTTGCGGCGCAAATCTGACTGTTTAAAAGTGGGTACTGATCACCCTCGATGACGCCTTCGAGGTATTCAGCTTCATCGGTCCTGACGGAAATGACAACGCTTGAGAAAGTAGGCACAATGAGATGCTCTTTTCTTTAATTCCTTGCGTTGTTCTCTGGCGCTGTGTATGGCAGCGCTTTGTCTAAGGTTTCTGTAATATTTCAGATCTCAGGTTGGTGATGGCACCATCATGAGTTAAGAAGTCTAATTATAATAGCGCGTTCCTGGGGCATATTTGTAGCCCTGTAGGATACCAAAGCCCACAGGATAAATGCCGTTGTTTATTAAGGCTCTGGCCGTGCGAATTCCAACCGGCATGATGAGGTGTCCTCCAGCAGTCTGGATTTCAGGTGAATTTCAAGCAATCTTTAGTTTCTCTAAACAATGCAATGATAATGCAATAGTTGTCCCCAGTGTCAATGGGAGCGTTGACTCTGGGACCGTCAATAAGAACGTCGAGATCGCCTGTTTATCGTCTTGCGTTGCGGGTGGGTCGTGGCCTTTGATCACGGCTATGTGAATTTTTTTTCCGCTGCTTCCATGTTGCATCGCCAGTTCTTCTGGCTGTGAAAATTAGACGTCGGAGCTTCTATTGCGTTCCGGCAGCTTCTTGGGGTTTCCTTACGTCCTTCTTGTCAGCGGTAGAGGATCTTAGGTAGTTCGACGTACAGCAACGGAACGTTCATCAATTTCTGACCTTAGTTTCCTGAATAAGGGCTTGGAGATCGGCCCCGAGCAGGGGAGGCGTGCTGGCTGCGATGTGGTGAGGCGTAGTGGCCTAGCGAAGGAGATTGTAAAGATCCTCGGGGCGTTCCTTGCGCCCCTGCGAGGTAGTTGACGATGTGATGTGGTCTCTCGCCAAGTTGGGAAGAGGGTGCGTTCACAGCAAACCTACACAGGCTCATATGATGATACTGGCATCAGCAGTAGGTGTGGCTTGCTTCCCCGCAGAGATAGCAGAACGGGCGGTTGTCAGGAGCACGCCAAACTCAGTGCGCATGGCGCTGTCCAGCAGGCTAATGGTATTGTAGGCTTATGCCCCAGGAGCGAAAGAGAGACACGCCTGAACGATAACCGATGCCAGCCCGGAACGTGAGCAGTGGCTTCACGTGCCACGGCCTAGTGCCTTCTTTATTTTCTTCTGTCGCCATCGCGCGCTCTCCAGTTTGCGCGCCGCCCGAACGAGGGCGCCACAGGGCCCCCCGTGTAGACTGGAAGTCGGAATGTGACATGCCGTTTGTGGTATTCCAACGGAAGATTAGTCGTAGATGAGAGGCTTTCTAGGGCGGTCTCCAGGTACGCCGGCTTGAGTCGGTCCAAGCTGACTGTCTCTTCACGGCCGTTCTGAAGTAGAGTGGCAGTTTTGGGGGTGCGGTGAAGGACGCGGAATAGGCCGTCGTAGGCTGGTGTCAAAGGTGGTCTGACCGCGTCGTGGCGCACGAAAACATGAGTTGCAGTGGCCAGATCAGGGTGGACGAATATGGTCTTGTGTTCGGAAGATTTGGGTGGAGTGGGCCGGAGGTCTTGAACGCAGTCGAGGAGGCGTTGTAGGAATTGCTGTGGCCGGTCTGGTAGCTTCGTTGACGTGAAGAAGTCTCCCGGAAGCCGTAGAGAAGTGCTATACACCAGCTCTGCTGTTGGGCACTGCAGGTCTGCCCGTATGACAGCTCGTAAACCTAAGAGCACCAGTGGCAAGGCATCAACCCAGATGGCTCTATTGGGGCGGGTAGTCAAGGCGGTCTTCAGTTGTCGGTGAAGGCATTCCACCATGCCGTTGGCGCAGGGATGATAAGCCGTGGTACGGCAATGTCTGGATCCGAGGATGCAATTAAGGCAAGTAAACAGCGAGGACTCAAACTGACGTCCACGGTCTGTTGTCACGGTGCCAGGACAGCCAAAACGGGATACTCACGTAGAAATGAAAACGCGGGCAACTGTCTCGGCTGTGATATCTTGAATTGGAACAGCCTCTGGCCAGCGTGTGAAGCGATCGACCATGGTCAATATATAACGGTACCCCTGAGACTCTGGTAGAGGGCCCACAATGTCTAGATGAACATGGTCGAAACGACGGCCGGGTGGAAGGAAAGGTTTGGGCGGCGTCTTAGTATGAGAGGAGACCTTTGTCATCGGGCAGGGCAGGCACATGCGCGTCCAAGTGCGCACATCTTCGTTGATTCCGTGCCAGACATAGCGCTGGGTGAGAAGACGCTGAGTAGCCCGAATGCCAGGGTGACAGATGTCGTGTAAGGAGTGGAAAACGGTGCGTCGTAATGAAGCGAGAACGAAGGGGCGGGGAAGGTCAGCTGAGACATCGCACCACAACGCTCAGATGATAATGGATGAGGCACCAGGCATAGTCGAAAAGCGGCAAGCTCTCTATCATCCTGCTGTGCCGAGGAGAATGAGGCCCAGTCGATGGTTGGCGGTGGAGAGTCAACCGCGGCTATACGAGAAAGGGCATCTGCGGCGGTGTTGTCAGCTCCTTTCACGTGGCGGATGTCAGTCGTGAACTCCGATATATAATCCAGATGGCGGCGTTCACGAGGCACGTACTTGGATGAGTTATTGCGGAAAACATACGCCAGTGGCTTATGATCAGTCAGCACGTAAAACGAGCATCCTTCCAGGAGATGCCGAAAGTGCTGTATTGCAGCGTAGATGGCTAGTAATTCCCGGCCAAAGACGCTGTAGCGGGTCTCAGCGGGAAGTAGCTTCCGAGAGTAAAACGACAAGGGTCTCCACTCGGAGTTAATGCACTGCTGTAAGACGGCTCCGACGGCCACGCTGGATGCGTCCACCATCAATCGAGTAGGGGCGTTGCTGCGTGGATGAATGAGAAGCACGGCGTTAGCGACCGCTTGCTTAACAGCAGCAAAGGCGGCCTGGGCCTTGTTATGCCAGCGAGTCCTCGTCAAACGTCCGTGCCTCTGAAACAGGCAATCTGGGTCAAGGCCAGCCCGCAGCCCGCCGGGCGCGAACAACTCCACGGCGTGAACATGCGCGGCGCCTCTCTCGTCCACGTGCATTGAGTCATCGGCGCACGTGACAGCGAGCCGGCGTTCTCGTGCCGGGTGGTCTGACGCATGGCGCGGCGACCCCCATTGGCGGAATCTGCCCGGACGACCCGCGGCGCTTCTGATTGGACACTTTGGTTAGACCCGGTGTAAATAAAAGAAGCCCTGCGGCGTGTCGCGATCGGCGGTCCTATGTGAGAGGCGTCCCCGTGTCGGAGTGCCGACATGTGTGTGAGTCAGCGGTTTTAGGCGAAAGGCTGACCTATGTGTTAGAGAGGAGAGCTCGGCTCTTCGAGTCTCTGTCGGCCCCAGTGCCGAAATTGTAACGCCTCTGTAAATATGCTGTACATAAACCTTGTTTAACTCACCGTCGTCTCGTCCGCTCGTCTTATCAGCTCTGCGCAGAAGCAGTCGCGAGCTGATAAACATACGCTACCAAACGGCTGGTGACCTTCCCGGCGGAGTTGAAAGCAGTGGCGCCTCCGGGACCGCGTCGGCGTCGCCGTCTTTCGCAACAGTGGTGGCTTCGGCGGGATCGGGCCATCGTTCGCAACAGTGGTTGGCAGCTGCGGGATTGGCCGGCGTCAGCGACATCGATGCGGTGAGTGCCTGATGTTTTCCCCTCAGTTCACCAGACTACTCTAGCTCAGGTTGTAGTAGTTTAGAGAAGGGCTGTGTGAAGCATTAGAGTGAGCTTTGATCGTTTCAAGCCAAGTCGAAGCGCTTTCAAACCAAAGTTAATGCGGAGGGGGTAAACACGGGAGTGTGAAAACTTGCTTGCGCGTCTTGCTAGTTGACTTATAGTGGGTACGGCAAGTAAATTGTTAACAGGGGCAAACAGCAAGAGGCTAGTGTGAACGATGGAGAACCTTAAAGTGAAGGAACTCATCGAAATTTGTGAGGAACTCGGCATTACTTTGGGCCGTGCGAAACGAAAGCAAGCGATCCTTGCGATCATGAAGGATGAGGGAGTGTCGGCTGAGGAAGTCGATGAGGCCTGGGTGGATATTAAAGCACGCCGTGAGGAGGCTGAAAGGCGAGAAGTAGAAGCTCGCGAACGTGAGGAGGCTGAAAGGCGCGAAGCTCGCGAACGTGAAGAAGCTGAAAGGCGCGAACGTCGCGAGGAGGCCGAGAGACAAGAGCGTCTCGAGTTGAAACGACTAGAATTGGCAATCCTACAGTGTTCGCAGGCGCCTAGCGTAGCTTCTCCAACAGTTCAGGTCAGCGGTTTTAGAATTCGGGACCAACTGCCACCGTTCGTAGTAGGCGAGGACATGGCGAAGTATCTCTGAACACGTCTGTGAGCGAAACGCTTTGGAGCGGTCTCTTTGGGCGCAGAACCTGTTAGCTCTTCTTCCCGGCGAAGTGTCCGACGCATTAACTTGCTTGTCTAGGGAAGCGTTTGAGAGCTATGACGAGGTTAAGGAAGTGCTCTTGAGACGTTATAAGTTGTCACCCGAGGCTTTCAGGCAAAGGTTCCGGTATGCTGAAAAGGGGAATGAGT